>NC_143581.1:55451992-55754849 GCF_048544385.1 Mastigoproctus giganteus | reverse complement strand
CTATGACAGTGGACAGTGGTTTACATATTTAATACACCACTACCGAGATAGAAAGATACATAAGATGATTGTTAAAAATTTGGTCTACTTATACTTCAAATATATGATTAAGCATGAATTTTCAAGACAAAAATAAATAAATAAATAAATAAATAAATAAAAAAATATATATATAGAAGTAGGAAAAAATATAAAAATGACAAAAGGAAAATAATAGAAGTAGGAAAAAATATAAAAAATAAAAAAGGGAAAAAAAAATAGAAGTGTACTCCAAGTAAACTTATATTCCTGAATATAGTCATTATTTTAAGTAAAAGTTTTCCGATGCAATTTTTTTTTTCTCTCCAAAAATGAAAAAAGGGGGAACAACATTGGGATACCGCGAGAAGTCGTTTTTGCACAGCTTTTTATGAGCATTAAAAAGTAGTTCTGTTCCAACATACGAGATTTTCTATCGGCTCTAAACTATCTTATTTACCCATCTAAATTTCTAAGTCCTTCATCCATCTATTTATCTAATTAAATAGTAACTCTGCTCATGTGATTAGCGACTCATTTCTATTTCTTTGAAATTTAATACACTAATCGATCAGGGACGATAGATAAGGTCGATGATTACCCGTGTTTAATAATTAATTAATGCAGCTGAGAACAGATAAGAATGATAATCATCAATGTTTGATCTTTTTTTTTTTCCTTTATGAAACAGTTCTTCCTGCCGTGAAAAGGCAACTCAAGTAACTACTGTCACTATAATTTAGGGTTTGTCTGTTAGCATTCTAGTGAAAATATGAGTGAGTCTCTGTTGTAAACTGTAGGCCTGAAAGAAATAATAAGCATTTATCTAGCAGTATGGTGAACTTCCCTGTGGATAAAGCTACTTGGAAATATCTCGCCTATCAGTGACTGAGGGCCATCACATCTTTAGTAACGGATATTAATGAATAGCTAATCTTCATACTTGCATTAACGGTTAAAAATAATCTTATCCTTATGAAGAACATGTCTATTCGTGAGTCAACTGTCGTCAGTAATTTCATGTGAGAAAAATGTTCTTCAGAGAAGAAAGATTTTTTTTTTTTTATGTGCAGTGTACATTTAGATGAAGCCTGTGATTGAGACATTCACAGGAAGAAAATCTCCTCCTTTGGATTGGTACCATCGATCGAATGTGGAATCGCTTTATCATTCCATCCGCTAACACACACACACACACAGATATACGCGTATAGAAACGCAGGGTGAAAAAAAACAAAAAAACTTTGTCTACCTTACGTCTTGAATAAGTGTCTCAGTGTGGCATGTGATATCTTAGAGGTTGTTAAATTTGGCCACCGTGCTATCTCTTAAAAAATCGCAGTGAAGAATATTCTTGTGCTAAGTACAAGACTTCTGACAACTATCGTTAAAACTCTGCAAAGTGATTAAACCCACACGAAAAAAAGAAAATCCCATTGCCAGAACAGAGTAGAAAAATTATATAAAATAATCTTTCTCTCCTTCTTGCTTTCTTTCACGGTATGCAATTTTAAAGCAATTGCTGTTACTAAGCCAACGCGAATTATTTTTCCCGGAGAAAATTTGTATGATCGATTTTTCTACACAGTTCACACTCATGCACTTCTTCTTCCCAGTTCGCAGGGGAGGCAAGGAATTCACAATTCTCACGCGGCATATTTTTACCAACTATTGTGCAGATGAGGTGGCTTGGCTCTCGCACTAAGCATTTCGTTGAATAAAGATGGCAGCATGTTCGTATGTACCACCATTTCCTACATAATAGTCGTGCAGCATCAATATTTGTATAGAAGGGGAAGTTTATTCACTCCAATGTATTAATATAACCCAGTTATTCACTTCGATACATTAATGCAACTATTCACTAGAAAGTAGATTAATATTAGAATTATTAACTGTGATAGATTAATGTGGTACAGTTGTTCACATCAACAAATTAATGTAACACTGCTATTTATATCGGTAACATAACATGACGTCACAAAATCTCTTATAGATTAGCGTAACACAGTCATTTACTTAAACAGATTAACAAAACAATTATTTATTGGGATACGGTAAGGTAATCAATTTTGAGAGATTCAGAGAATACAGCTAGACACACTGATAGATTATTGTAACAAATTTATTCACTGCATGACATAATATTCATTCACATGAATAGAGAGTTATTTCCATAGATTATTATAACTGAGTTATTTGTTTTGATGTATTAGAATAACATACGTATTTAATATTGTGTAATTTATTCGTTGTTTCGCTAGTTTAGTACTATACTCCGTTGGAATAATATAATTTATATTTATGTATGCCATTATACATTTGATATGCGTTAGGAGTTAAGCTTTTATCTAAGCAGAATTTTCTGAAAAATGATAATTGAACAGTCCCATTTTCGTAACTTAGTAAGTAAGACAGTAATGGATATTTGTGTAACAGTCTGCACTATTGATGCGGCTCCTCATGTATATTATAGAACTTAATCATGTTGTTAATCTCAAATGATGTAAAATGTATAATTTCAAAAATTATACATTTTAGATCACCCTAATCTGATAGATGGAAATGATAAATCGATAGATAAAGAGTGGTGTTTTTTACTAAATGAAGAAATAGGAAGAAGATGCAAGGATGGATTTCAGATTTGCAAAATAGATGGATGGATAAATAAGCGAGTTTCTACAGGGTAATAACTAGTTGGATAAATACTGTGCAAACGAGGATTGTAAATTAGAAAGTTGCGTACGACAGCATCGAAAAGATGACTAGACGGATGGATAAAAAATAAATTTTCTGTTTATAACCCGAAACGGTCACCACGGGTCAAAGGAGTTTATCATGAAATCGATCCACAAATAGATATGTCCGATGCCTCTGCAGTTTTCAGTAGGAATCCGTATTCCATTCTCCCTTTCCCAAAATTAGCACACTATCAAATTGGACCCCCCCTCACGTGATCATCTCTTTCGACCTTCCTCTGTGTAGACTAACTTCGTCAGCCCAAAGGGCACTTATAAATCATCCCACGGTCGAGATGAGTTAGCTCACGTGCTTAACTTTTGACCCTCGGAAACGTGTGTGCGAAACGGCAGCTAAGGGCCATTGGAGAATAGTTGGCTAGTGGCGCCAGTCCGTGGGAAATTCAGAATAGCGAGACACGTGAGATGGTTTGGAGAAATACTGGTCTGGTAACGGTGAGTTAGTCTGCCAGTAGTGTTGAGTGTCTTTAGACAGTGCTTTGTGATAATTTTCGGCCGTAGAACCCCTAATTTCTTTCAGGACAGTAATATATATAAACGTCTACAAATTTAATTAGAAGAAAATTACGAAACATTCCTGACCCTTTCCCCACGATTTTGTAGAACACAGGTTGAAAACCAGTGTGTCTTAAGACGAGAGAACTTAACAGACTGGGCAGCAATGTCGAAAATAGTAAAACATTCAAAGCTTAATAAACCTTGCAAGTTAAAGCTATAATTGCATATTAACTCCCATTAACAGGTCACAACAACTAACCATAATTTGCAAGTCCTTGTAATACCCTCAGTGACAGTATAGTGCTTTAGCCATTCCTCACTCGTATGAAAAGATTTGTATTCGATTCCTGTTGACCAGGAGAACCTCATAAATATACTATACTATATATATATACAAAGGGTACTAGGAAAGTTTTGCAATATGACGCAACAATGAATCACAGGAAGCTGCTTGTTGCTGCATGTTGAGACATGTTCATACGTGCATAGTAGCCGCCGCGCCAAGTCGATGGGCTCAGTTATTCATTAGTAGTGAGAGTGTAAAGTGCTTGCGATGGCATCGTGGTCACGAAATGAGATAAGGACAGTTTTGCGGTATAATTTCGTGCGTGGTTTAACCATAGACCAGTGCTTAGAAGAAATGACTCTTGCACTAGATGATGATTGTCCACATCGTACAACGATATTCAGGTGGTATAGAGAATTCCAAAGGGGAAATTTCACTCTGGAGGATTCGGAGAGGCCGGGAAGGCCACGAACGTCAGTTACGGAGGAAAACGTTACTGCTGTGAGGAAAATGCTTGACAAAAACAGGCGAGTGACCTACCAACAGATAGAGGATACTTTGGGCCTAAATGCACCAGCAATTCGTTCGATTCTGCAAGATCATTTGCACGTGAAGAAACTTTGTTCTCTCTGGGTGCCGCATCAACTGACTGAAGAGCAGATGACATGACGTGTGACTTGGTGCCGGGAGATGTTAAAAAAGTTTGATAAGGGACAATCTCGGTATGTGAACAACATCGTGACAGGTGACGAGACTTGGCTGTACTATTACGATCTGCCGACCAAGGTTCAAAACAAAGTTTGGGTCTTTGATGATGACGACACACCCGTAATTGTCAGAAAATCCCGATCTGTAAAGAAGAAAATGATAGCTGTATTTTTCAAATCGAGTGGAATTGTGGAACGTGTCGTTTTGGACACGCAGAAGACAGTCACAGCTAAGTGGTATACGGAACAATGCCTGCCTAAAGTCATTGGATCTATGAAGAACCTGCGGCCAAAGTCAAGAATGGACACCTGGTACCTCCATCACGATAATGCTGCAGCTCACCGCGCCAAAGCCTGCACCGAATATTTGACCACGACAGGACTGAAACTTCTCGAGCACCCTCCCTACAGGCCAGACCTTGCTCCCTGCGACTTTGCACTGTTCCCGCATGTGAAAATGAAGCTAAAAGGGAGGCGGTTTTCCAGTGATGAGGACCTTCTATGGGCTTGGGACAACGAGTGTGCTTTACTCCCTAGTGAAACTTGGCAGAACTGGTTTAAAGATTGGTTTCGGAGGATGGAGAGGTGTATTGAATGTAGAGGAAATTACTTTGAAAAAATTAAATAAACAAAGCTGTATTGCAAAACTTTCCTAGTACCCTTTGTATATATATATATTTTACTTCAGGTTCCAATTAATATGATCCTATAGGCAAACCGAAGCCGTTTGCCTATAGGATAAATACACGCAGTAATTCTGAAGCTGTAATAATTGATGTGTCTACAACAAAAGTAATAATTGCATCAAGCATTTAGACCATATTGCGCTATTTGTCTATAGAAGTGTGTGTTCATGGATCGAATTGCATGGTTGAAAAATCTTACTCAACCCTCCTGAGATCGACTTACTACAGCTCCAATTGAAAAAAAAAAGAAACTAGAAATTCTTAACAGTCAACAACAGTTCTCAAACCCAGACATCTGAACTAGTGATAAGTGGCAAAACTCGTTGCACTATACTCGTTGATTTTCACGCCAACCACCGTTGGTGGTTAGCGTAAAATAGGGACTGTGTTGTATTAATTTATTTATCATTTATTATATTTTAACAGTAAAGCAGATTCAATTACAGTATAGGGACGTCTAGACCTGTGGCAGAAAACTATGATCCACGGATTCCTTGCACAAGAAGGTGAAATTTCGGATTATTATTTCGCCAATAAGTTACATTGGCGAAAGAACTACAAGTCTGAACATGAATTTAACCTTTAAGGTATGGCAGGAGGGATCTAGCCATTGGCTAAACCATTTGTGTTGAGCAGTTCTTCTGTTTCTGTAGGATTTATTTTTTGCCTTTTTATTTGTAAGTTGCATAATTCTGAAATGTTGTCTTCGGCGTAGAAATATCTAGTTTTCGCTCTGGACATTTGTTAAAATTATATGATTAAAACTAAAGGTAGGCACTCCCAAAACCAACTATGTACTTAGGCCACCAGATACCATTACATAGTCTTAAGCTTACAGTAAAACATTATGAACAATAAAGGTACCTTTATGTCTTCTTCTTAAATATATTTTAAGCAAGGTCTTCATTACTTTTATGTTTGCGACCTACTGTATCGTGTCGCTTTATCCACTGCGTGGCAATAATTTCTACAAAAGTTTGAGTGGTAGTATTATTCTTCCATAGAAAATTTACATTCTTGTTAATAGTACCAGTTTGGCAAAATAAGGAAATCATGTTTGGAATAAGGAAGTAAACAGTTTTAAAAATTAAAAAAGTAGTGTCATTTTAAAAATTTGCTCCTCATTTTTAACCGACGAACATAGTATGTATTTATCTGAACTGATCACTCCCCATTTAGTTCAGATAATGAAGTTTTGTTCTGGAAGGATACCGAGTTTGTAAAAGACTCTACAATTTTAAATGTTTTCAAAATAGCACGTTGATTTTTAAAACTTCACCATTAGAATCTTGACACAAATTTTTAATTTAAATAGTTGAAATGTTTTCTCTTTGAATTCCTTGAATTTTTTCAGACGTTTGTTTTCCCTTTGATTTTTCTATCTTTCAAATTATTAAAATCGTGTTTCATTAATTGAACTGAATTTTAAATTTGGTGACCCGAATCTTAAAATAATTACCCCTGAATTCAAAAGATGATTTTGATACATTTCTAGGCTGAAGAAGTTTAATGCAAAACGCTGAGAGAGTAAAATATATTTGGATTGAAAAAGGTAAGCCATCGATAGTAAAAATTAGCTAGTGTTGATATGGTATTAGGTATTTGTTTTTTAACTCTCTCTCTCTCTCTCTCTCTCTCTCTCTCTCTCTCTCTCTCTCTCTCTCTCTCTCTCTCTCTGTGATTCAGGGAAGCGCGGCAGTATTTCGGCAAATCAGTTGTGTGGCTACTTGACGCCTAGTGGGGTCAGAGGAAATAGCAGCCAGTATCACACGCAAATAAAAATAAAAAAATCCTCAGAGATTGGAGTTTAATCGAACTTGTTAAGTTTGACCGTACGAGGGATCGTTAATTGGCACCTGAGTGGTTAATCTACCACACCCTGAAGGGATTTTGCCCCTAGCACAACGGGTTTCTCTTGGTACAAACATCTAAGACCTTCAATGTCATTGACATCTGGCTCCGGGCAATGTGGAATCTTCAACACACACACAAACAACTTCCTGGTTTACTGGTTGTGATGGGCTTTCGTGCATGACGCTTCGTCAGCCCCCACACACCAGCTGAGTGCACACACTCTGTTGTAGAACGCCGATGTGAGTGAGGAGTGGGAAGGACACGTCCTTGGTGACAACTTTCACTGATTGTTGTTGATGGTGTGTGCAAACACATTTCTGTGTGCAATTTTTTACATAAGGATGATGGACTAATTCTGGATTATGTAATGTCACTCATCAGGTAAGTCGTAGTTCATTCTGAGCACGACTCGATTCTCTTCTCTCACGTGGGGTGCAACACGGAAACAGCGAATTCGGTTGCTACTAGTAATAGTGCAGATATTCCCCTTCAGCATGCCAGCGTGCTGAACCTTGACTCGCTTCCTCTTGACCGTTAACCAGTGATGAACCTTGACTTTCTTTTACTTTGTCTTCCTGAGTAGTGGTGTGGTCTTATCCTTCGTAAGAGTTAACTTAAACAATAACGTCGAGACGCGATTTGTTTTTTTTATTAACTAGTAATCAGTAGCTAGTTATTCAAAAAATATTTAAAATTTAAAAAGATTAAGGGTGTAATAATATATAAATATTAAAGAGTGTGTGCTTCAGTTTTCCTTGTCTCTTAACCACTAATTATTTGCTGGCGATCCATGGTCTGCATTCTCTTAATCATTAATTGACAATAGCGCAGACCATAACTGCTTCCTCCGGATCATTAATACCAATTGTCTTCACGAACTGTGAACCGATTACAGTATTAGTTCATGGTTCAGTATTTTCTCCTAATGCTTATCAACTGGGAGGATTAAATTTCGATTCTCTTCTTATTAATCGTTAAGCAGTAGGAGTACGAGATATAGTCACGTGGTCATGACTTACTTCCTCTAAACCTCGAAGTGGTTTAGGGCTAAACCTTGACCCTTTCCTCTTAAGCATTATTCTTTTAAAGAAAAGTAATCTTTCGTGATTAGTACAGCCATAAAAATCACAGCACTAGTCTACTACGTTGATTGGCCTATTGCAGTTCATGTTGTATTAGAAGTATGCGTTGTGACACCGTCTGCTAAAATTATACCAGTCTGCTAACAGAGTGCTACTATTTAACTAGGAGAAAAGCACTAGTGACAATGGGTCTTAATCGTTTCTGAAGTACTCTTCATCGATCCTATAGTTAATTTTATAATAATAATATATTATATTATTAGTATTTGTTCTTATTAATTGATAAAGTGTAATCCACGATGCTCTTCTGAAATGAAAAATTTTAAACAAAAACTATATCCTAAAGAGACCAAAAAACTATTAATTTTTTGGTTGGTCCCAGCTCAAACACTCTGTACCGTTTACTGCAACCGCATTATTTGAAGCACCTTTGAAATTTTTCTGATCATGTCGAAAAAGCCGATATAATGATGACTGTCTTACCTTGGTCATACAGTTCGATGCCGGAGAGAGTGACAAGTCGGAATAGTTGTTCTCTATATCCTGAACAAACACTGAATAAGCGATGCCTTGATGTTCATATTTGAAATTTTATTCGTCAAAATAGATTTAGAAATATCATGGAGAGCTCAGAGAGGGATGAATCGTTACACCCGACTTCAGTAACTCCTTTAGCCAGAAACGGTAACTCCAATTGCAACACGTGTTCCATGGACGTCGCCATTATCAGCGTTACGTCACGAAAGCCAAATACGCAGAAAAGAGCGGTAACTACAAGGTGGTGGATTAAATGGCTTTGATTCAGAATTTCATCCATAAATGATGGTTGTGTTATTATCTAGTTTCAAAGACGGGTGGACGGCCCACCCTAATGGCTACCCTCACTAAATACTATTGTCTCTTGTCACTCAACGGAAAACGTGGTTTGCTAGATGGCCCTTTTCGAGGTCACGTGTCAACCTCAATCTGCTCACAACTGCCGTTTTCCCGATAGAATCACATCGAGTTGTTGTCACGACCACTGTTGCTATGACGATTGATGTTTCACTTGTCCGACTACACGACACTAATATCTTCTCCATACAGAGAGAGAGGAAACAGCACATTCGGGAGATAGGAAAATGTCTTTACATCCCCTTCACTTCTCCTAAGTATTTGTTTGTACTGTGTGAGCTAATACCACCGATATCATCTATTGAAATTGGCAGCAGAGTGCTGATGCTAACGAGAAGAAAGGTACTGATGCAATTGTGTCCATATAGCTAACCCTGTTTATTGTAGGACATTAAATTATATTAGAGATCGTTTTCATGAAACAGTTGTTTTTCTTCGAAGCTGCGTGCACACTGCTTTTTTAGCTGTCGTCTAGTAATATAATTCACGCCTATCACCTTAATCATTCGCACTTATATAAAGAGTAGCGATTTCAACGTTCAAACTAAATTACTTTACTGTTAAATAATATGATCGAAAGGTTTCTGAATTAAAATCTGAGTGAAAGGAGGAGGAGTTCTGTCTAGATTTATTTATCACTCAAGGTTAAGTTAGTCGGTTTCAGTTGAAGACCGTACCCCCGCCCTCCGAATTACTGGAATTCCGATTTTTCGATTCATAGAACAAAAGAAACCGTCTTAACTACCCTTAGAAACGCACACACTTCACAGATATGCACTACAATAATTAGTTTGAGTGAATAATTTACAGTAGTTTTATCCAATCTTCAGAAAATCTTTACTCACAGAAAATTGTTCATACTGTTAGCTTATTTATTGCCATTTTAGGCACATTCTCAAAAATAGGTGTAAATCGCTTGTTATGTTAACCATATCAGTCTATCTGTATGTAACAAGTGGACAAGTTTTCATGAATTTTTATATATGGATCTTTAAAAAAGGTTTGTGGAGCCATTCAAAACTTCAATTGGAGTTGGATCGGGAGAAATTCGATTTTTTTTTTTTTTTTTTTTTTTTATCTTAAAAATCTGGCACATTATATATAGATAGATATAAACTTGGACAATCGCAACACCCATACAGGAGGCAGCATGCGAACCCACCACACTTTTTTTTTCTTTTTTTTTTTTTTTTTTCCTTGTTGAAGTACACACCCTCGCCTGAAAGTTTGGAATAACAGCGTATGACAATAGTTTTCGTGATTTTTTTTGAAATTAGTTATGACAATGTAAGGTTTAATATAAAAAACAACACACTACAAAGTATTTAACATTTTTTATTAAGCATTGAAAAATTTACAGCAAAAACTATTGAAATGATTAATATTAACAACTATACTGATTTTAAATGAAAATATTCTCCTCGAGATTTCATCACTGCTTTACACAAACATGACAGTCTGGCGATTAATTTTATAATAGTGTCTTGATTAACATTATTCCAAGCGATCTGCAAGGTTCCCCGTAAATTTTGTGACGGTCCGGTGCAGATGACCCCATAGAAGCTGTATTAAGTTTAAGTCAGGCGATTGGGGTGACCACCCCACAATTTGCAATACACCCTCCTGTTGTTTAGTTACTAGAAAGCCCTTGAGCATCTTAGGACTGCGCTTAGGGTTACTGTTGTAATGTAAAATTTATTCCACAAAATCGAAGTCCAGTGGATATTGCATTAAGTTCAAGATTGTTTTTTATAGCCTTCTATTCTTAATATTCCTTTAATTCTGACGAAGTCACCCACTCCATAAAAACAGAAGCAACCCCACATATTCCACTCATCAGTCGTTCAATGTTGATGGCTCTTAGCCCAAGCCGACCGTTTCTTTCGATTTTTTTCCGATTTTAATAAGGGTTTTCAGACCGCTGAACGACCATGAAGTCTTCCTTGTTTAAGACGAAGTTTTACAGTGGATGTAGACACGGCAGTTTCTTTGTTCCTACTGAACTCAGCACGGATTTCAGACAGAATAAGTTGTTAATTGCGTTTAGAAACTAATGTTATGGTCTTGTATTGTGCTTCCCTTGATACGCGCAGTCGTCTTGGCCGTTCTTTATCCTTTGAACCTTGATGGAACACGTAGTTTTTTGCCAATGCTTCTCATAGAATAACTTTCTCTATACATAGCTATAATAGCACTCTTTTTTCTTTTTTTTTTTTTTTTCAATACTCGGTTCCTTATTCCTTGCCAATCTTATTTCTTTATCACGAAATACACCAAACACTCTTTCTTAATTTTTTTTTATATACATAATGGAAAATTTTAAAAATTGGTAAAAAAGTTTGGCCTATTTAAATAAAATCTTTGAAAATTAAGAAAAATGAAGCGTGATTCCAAACTTTTAAGCGGGAGTGTAGGTTACCTACTGGACTAATGCGGCAGTGCGAATGAACATTTTAATGCTAGTGACTGTCATTCTGTGGTTATTATAAGGATCATAGCTACCATATTATCTAATAAAAATAATGAATTATCCCTAAACACTTAGGCTTCAAAAAAAAAAAAAAAAAAAAAATCGGAAATCCGGTATGTGCGGTTCTACGGTATGTTTGGGTATTACTCAAGAAGGAAATGTCCGATGAACACCAAATTTTCATTGTGTGTTTTTATCGGCCCCGGGGAGATTTTGGTACTAATTACGAGTCCACAGTCCTCCCCCATCCCGAGTTCTTCCTGCAGAAACATTGCGATACATTTGAAACAGCAGCCCCAATCTCTTTCAAAACTTCAGGATTAAAATATTCTCGGTAAAAAATGTTGCGCAATGCGTACGTTACATAACTCACCTGTAACGATTTGTTTATCTTCTGGTTTCTGCCCTATTTTATTCTATTCTGTTTTCTATTTTTTCAAAAACAGCCCTAGTATCTATATTGATAAACCATGGATGCTGCCATTGCTTCCGCTACATGATAAAGTTGTGTGTTAGTGATTTTACCGTTACAGTAGCATTTCCATTAGCCTATTTTCCCTACATAGAACGAATTAATGAATGAAACACATTATATTTAAGACTGTTTATTAGTGTACTAATTATACAAGTAACAATATAAATAAAATAAATTTTCTGTTTATACTCTGGGACGACCACACGATCAGAGGAGTTCACAAGAAGGGGAGAATACAAGAAACAGCACCGCATTTAGCAGTCACGGGCTTGAACTCCGGTCACTCAAGGCACCCTCGCATAGGAGGAATTAACTAATGGAGGAACCCTAGTAAAAAAGACCTGATCGACTTCTTAGAATCCATAAAAAGTCCGCTTTCCCTGTACAGAATTGAACAAGACCGCCTTATGTATTGGAACATGCAATTAAATACAAAATCTTGAAAAAAATATCTCGGAAGGAATTTTATACTGTAAATCAACTTAGCATATTAACACTCTTTATTAATATACAATAAGATTATTAGTATACAGCTAAAATCTTTCAAACTGCATTCTGGTTAGAGATTAATGATGCTCTATTTGGTACGAGGCACCATATATGTTATATGCAGTTAATGAGGATACCCGAAACTTAATTTTGCAATGTAAAAGTTGAAGAGCATAAAAATTAGCACAACTTATCACTAACAGCATGCCCAGCGTTACACTGCATCAAACAAGGATGAAAATTTAAGATGCAGGAAAACGCGTTCATTGTGAAGGGCTACTTTAAAAGAGGATCATATACAGGAATTAAAAATAGCTTTTGCTTTTTAAAATGATAAATAAAAATAATTATGTTGTTTTAAAGGATTCTGCTTTCAAGTTTCACTTCCCAAGGAACGCGTTTTTAGGCATATGTTACTTTGTCTACTATTGACCTTAGGGAATCCAAAATCCTACGATTATCATCTGATTATGCGGATTAACTAGTTAAAAATTCAAGAAAAATTACTCTAAAGTAAAATCTTTCTCATCTTTCTCCAATTTTCCTCTCTCTCTCTCTCATACAGAGCACTCTTTATGAAAGCGCCCCAGAAGAAACTATCATTCTGCGGAGTCATAGCAACTATAAGCTATCTACGATTACTATAACCGCTACTTAATGAACATCCGTCCAACCTACCATTGAATGTTATCAAATTACCCTTTCATGTTCTCCGATTCGTTTGGTGTGTTTGCGATAGATAAACCGGAATTTCCGGATGAAAATCTCACGACTATGATCCCTCAATCATTTTAACCATGGTCTTCATTATCACATTTTAATTGGCCATCTTGAGCTGTGCAGATCAGCCAATCTTCTCTTTCAAAAGAATATAGGTAAAAGAAAATCTCCGATTGCATAAAGAAAACGATAAACAGTACTGATGCGTTGTTTTTTGGGTGTGGGCTTTACTTAAGTGCTTTGGTGTAAGTAAAGAGCATGATCGAGTGACGGCCAATTGTTTCCCTTGTTGCAATGTCATTTCTCCTTGTAAACAAGCCATATTGTTCATATCCTTTGTATTTTACGACTGATTGAATTTCAAGTCAATGAGAGAAACTCGGAGCGAGAAATTGCGCCTCTTCCAAACGACAAAAGCTCTGCCCTGTTTCCACTGGCGTCTAGTGTGGGTCATCAGCAGTTAAAGTGGTCGTTTCTGTAAATCCACCCAGCTGCCCGCGTACAGTCTCACCGACAGGCAGTGTCAGCGTCCATCTTGCTCGCTTTCCGGAGCCCCTTTGTTGGTAAGCTTTAAATTCTAGTGAACTGAGCTCACAGTATTTCCTGTGTCGCGTTGGCTTATTTGACGCTTAATTTAGTCGAGCTACATCTAAAGGATGAGGAGGAGGATGGATTGGATCTAATTTTAGCTACTACAAACGCTTGGGGCTGTCCTCTACTTTTCTACTGTACTTAGAGTCTTGTTAAAAGAGAATCTTACAGCCACGATCAATGGCGGACCTTTGACGATGTAGACCTAGGCGTTCGCTTTACCGAGGAGGAGGAGGGAAATTGTAATAAATTATACAAGACACCGTAGGGATATTAATACACTGAGCACATAGCAAATTACTCTATAGATTTGATTATATATATAAAAAAAAAAGCAGATTACATTTAGGCCTAAACTCTTCATTCGGTTTTCATCCCGGGGATTCCAATAGCTTCGGGGAAATGAGTCGAGGAGGCATCCAAGGCCAGAGGAAAGAAATTATATTTTATTACGGTTTACAAATGAGTTTCACTGCATATTTAATAACGACGCTGCCATAAGGACGTTGTCATTAATGGGTTAATAGAACGAAGCCGTAACGACTTATTAAATATTTGGAAACCATTGAAAGGCGATAAATAAATAAGCGACTCCTTGACATGCTTTAGTTATCTCTGTCATGTTATGTTGTCCTTGTGTAGGGAATTATGGGTATGACTTTCATATCCAGTTTCATTTACAGTTTGAGTTTAATACCACCTGTTGGAAATAACGATAGTTCAAAGTTCTGTGGTGGATGCTAAAGTTTAGAATTTCTTTTCTTTTTTTTTCTTCTTTTTTTCCAGGTTAATGCCAATCTCACCAATGATTTGTCGCAGACGTTAAATGTATCAGTATTTTGCAATACATATCATAAACACATTGCTGCAATGTGAGAGAGGCGCAGTAAATTTACCTACAGTGCCGTGGAAGAATAATGAGCCCTTGCTTAATGGTTCAACCTGTGTTGCAAAATATCGTTAGGTTATGACCTTTGGTTAAACGTATACTTTCCCCAATACAAATATGTAATGCTCTCATACGAGACAGAACTGTGTTGAGAAATGGTAGACCGTCAACAGACTTTGAAATGCTAAACACTACAGAGCATGAAGGTCCAGGACGCAGGCTTTCATAATTTTAGACATTTGACAATTTTGCATAGCGATATTTCATCGCGGGGGGAAAAAAAAAGACAAAAAAATCTAGAACAGTCCGGCAACAGGATTCAACCATGAATTTACGAATTCTCTGTTGGAGAAGATAGGGAAGAAATTACGTTATGAAAGCAAGTGTCTGCCCTCTCAAGTATAGTAAAATATGTAGATTGATATAAAAAGCAGTGCTGTCTAAAATTCTTAATTTCGGGCTATCCGGTCGTCCATGCCGAATGACACTACCCACTTTGTTTAGATTTGGGGTCCGTTTCAATGGAGTATCCAGACGCGTTGTACCCGCTGCACTCTCTAAGGACTGGCCTTGTTCATGTCTTGTAGTTTAACTTTTTGAAAAATGATCAAATATGACGACCTACCTCCAGCACGTCACAATGCATGTCAGTGAGTAGACACGTGAATGTTCTTCCGTGTGATTTGTCTCTCCATCACGCTCCCTACAGTACGTTATTCAGTCATTATGTTACAGAGCGTAAATAACTCATTTGTATACCTCTTCGCGATGTCAAATACTAGGTTTGTTATTTACACGCTTTTGTTCTCGTACTTAATGTATTTCTCATTGGCTTCCGTATTGTTTCTGTTCTTTAAATAACCGATTCTAACGTTTATATTAATCATATCACACTAAATTAATTGGTATAAATGTAAATTACTTTAGGTCAATATGAATAAAATAAACACAGTTTTTGTTTATATTCCTGGACGACCACTTAGAGGAGTTCACGTGACACAGAGAATATCATCGTATTTAGTTACACGGGCTTGAACCACGGCCACTGAAGTGCGTGCACGTCTGTACCCATGCGCTTGACCACTTATATAAGACAGTGATTAACTTTAATACTCATTTGTGCTTTAGTCACAATACGCTAATTAGGAATAATTAGCGTATTGTTACTTTTATTGTTAAGTAACCTTAGATAACCTATTTAACGGTTAGGTTGCCATAAATTTACTTTCATAATTTGTCTCCTTATTTTAACAATTACTTCCAATTTCAAGGTATTAATTTTCGGTGAAGAAACATTGATAAAACAGGGTTTGACATTCAAGTTCCAAGCGCCAGTTCAATGCATGTGTAGTCTATCAAAGCACGTGGTACCATGCTGCAACGTGACTGGTCCCACTATAAGTTCCTTTGCATATCGTAAGTCGTTCGCACACAGTCATGTTAGAGCTTTTGTGTTGTTCAGTGCATTGTCATTGTGCTAAGTGATATAACAAAGAGTCAACAGATCGTATGTATAGCTTAGCTTAAGAGTCAACATTAAATTTTATTTCAAATGAAGGAAAATTTGGTAAAACAAGTGCATGGTAACGACGCTCTATCTCGATCTCGTGTTTTTCACTGGTTTGCAAGAGTTCGCCGCGAGAATCTGAAAGTTCACGAGCATTGTGGACGCCATTTCAACCTCAGAAACGGTCAAAAAATTGGCATTGATTGCGTCTGATCATCGAATAATTCTTAGTATGATGGAAGAACAACTTTTCATTAACAAAGAACTAGTTCATACAATTCTGACAGATTTGTACAAAAGGAAGATCTGCCTAGGTTCGTCCTGTACTGTTTGAAAGATGATCCCTCCTTGCTCGATTTGATCGTAACAGCTATGAGTTGTGGTGTATCGAATACGATCCACAAAAAAGAGACAAATCACAGAATGGCGAACAACGTGCTCTCCAAAACAGATTTCGTATTCAAAAATCAAAAACAAAAGTGATATTAATCGCTTTCTTCAATATCAATGGAACCTTTCACGAGGAATTTATTCTACCTGGTAATACAGCGAACGAGAAGTACTGTTTATAAGTTTTGATTCGCTTGGTTAAAAGAATTCACCGAATAGGTCATCAGTTTCTGGAAAAAAAAGTAAGTACAGTAGTTCCTACTGAATGACAACACTAGACCGATTATGTTGTTGTTGTTGTTGTTTGGTTTTTAGGAGCATTAGCAACTAAGGCCATATTGCTCCGGGATATGCGGTGGTCATTCCCTGAATGACCTTTCCGCATCCTCCGTATTTGGTGGTGACGGGCTCGAACCCCGGTCTAATCAAGAAGCGTGTGCTACGCACTGCTGCTCCTTCCCACCTGGCTACGGAGGCGCCTCTAGACCGATTATATGCTGATTATCAAGAAGTTTTTTCAAGACGCCTGGTCAGCGTGAAGAGGAAAAGACCAAACCCTCCAGTATATGAGAGCACAACAATACAAATGGCCCTCAGTCCCCAGCAGCTTTCACTCTCCCTCTTACGGCAGCGAGAGGATCAAAGTGGAAGCAGAGGGTGCTAAGAATCTCTGGGTACAACCAGGCTGCCATGCACGGAAACTGAACTTGGCCTGTTCTAACGTACGATCACTCATCGGTGAAGACAGGATATTAGAGCTGGAAAAGGAATTAGAAAATGTGAATTGGAATATCATCGGTTTGGCTGAAACAAGAAGAAGAAATGAATCACTTATAAGTTTATCAAGTGGAAATCTGTTGTACACCAATGGAAACAGTGAAAGGAGTGAAGGTGGAGTTGGGTTTCTGGTCCATAAAGATTTTAAAAACAACATTTTGGAATTCAAAAGTACATCACCAAGGGTGTCATGACTAATACTCAAGATTTCTAAAAGGTACAAGCTAAAGATTATAATGATTTATGCACCAACATCGATCCATGATGATGAAGAGGTTGAAGAAATGTACACCGAAATTGAGAGTCTTCTAGATGAGCAGAAAACCCACCACACTATTATTATGGGAGACTTCAATGCTAAGGTTGGAAAAAGGCAAAACAGCGCAGAAAGAGGAACTATAGGAAATTTTGGAATTGGTGAAAGAAATGAAAGAGGTGAAAGACTTGTGGAATTTGCAGAATCTCAAGGACTGTCAGTAATGAACACTTTTTTCAAGAAAAGGGTGAACAGAAAGAGTCCATGGAACAGAAAGAGTCCATGGTGGACCTGTAAGAGTCCAAATGGATTAACAACTAATGAAATTGACTTCATCCTCACTAACAGAAGATATATTGTGAATGATGTTACCGTCCTGAATAAGGTAAATGTTGGAAGTGATCACAGAATGGTAAGATGTACACTTGATATAGATGTAGGAAAGGAAAGGAAAAAACTGACTCGAGTAAATAATACAAAGGTCTTTGAGATAACAGAGGAGGAGAAAAAGCAGTATGTACTGGAACTTAAGAACAAGTTTGAGCTTCTGCAGACTGCTGAGGACCAAGATATCGACGAGGAATATTACAACTTTCTGAAAGTGATAAAGCCCAAGAAACCTATAGGGAAACAGAAATCCAAAGAAGAAAAAATTAGTCAAGAAACACTTGTCATGATGAACCGAAGACGACAAATGAAGAGCAAGAAAAACACTGACATGGAGAAAATTGAGTATACTGAGTTATGCAAAGCCATTAGAAAGAGACTCAGAGAGGACATAAAAAGATTTAACACAAGAAAAGTAGAACAAGCATTAAGGGAAACAAAGGATTTAAATCAGCAGCCATGAGCAGTAATACAGAAAGACAAATGATACTGAAACTGAAGAATAGCGATGGTGTACTTGTAAACAGCAGAGAAGGCATAATTCAAATAGCAGAAGACTACTATAGAGAATTATACAAGGAGCGAGGGAATGATACCAGCAGTAGGGAAGATGGATTGCAAAGTAGCAACACATACGACATAAACGATATTCTTCCTGATGAGGTAGAACATGCATTGAAGAAAATGAAGAATCGGAAAGCCCCGGGGGAAGATGAAGTTACTGTAGAGTTGTTAAATTTGGGAGGAAGACACATAACACAAAAACTGGCAAGGCTCTTCACAAAGTGCATTAGAAAAGGTGTGACGCCTAAGCAGTGGAATAATGCAATCATTGTTTTGCTGCATAAGAAAGGAGATAAATCATAAATTGGAAATTATAGACCAATTAGCTTGTTATCCCACATCTACAAGTTGTTCACAAGGGTCATTACTAACAGATTAGAAAGAATACTTGATGAAAATCAACCGAAAGAGCAAGCTGGCTTTAGGACAGGATTCTCAACTATGGATCACCTTCACGTAATATCACAGCTAATGGAGAAAGCAAAGAATATAAAACACCATTATGCCTAGCATTTGTGGATTATGAAAAGGCATTTGACTCCATACAGCATAAGGCAATGTTTCGGGCACTGGAAAGACAAGGCATTGATACCCCATATATTATGATTTTGAAGAAAATATTTGAGAGTGCTACCTCCTTTATTAGATTAGACAAAGACAGTAGCAAATTTAAAATCGAGAAAGGAGTTCGACAAGGAGACACAATATCTCCAAAGCTGTTTACTGCTGCCCTTGAGGAAGCTTTCAGAAGATTAGACTGGTCGCAGAAAGGAGTCAATGTGAACGGAGAGTACCTAAACCATTTACGATTTGCAGATGACACTGTGGTCATAAGCCACGACCCCAAAGAATTAGAGGAAAATCTTAATCAGTTATGCACAGTTAGTAAGGATTTTGGACTAAAGATGAATATGGCTAAAACAAAAGTAATGATGAACAAGTATGCCACAGAAAGGGAAATAATGATTGAAGGAGCAGTAATTGAAAAGGTGGAGTCATATACTTATCTGCGACAAGTTATTAGCTGTAATAATGATAAATGGCTGGAAGTCAAGAGAAGAATAAATTTTGGATGGATAGCATTCAGGAAATATAGTCACATACTGAAGAGCAATATCCCAGTTTGTCTGAAACGTAAAATAATGAATCAATGTATACTCCCCACCATGACTTATGGAAGTGAAACTTGGGCACTCACCAAAAGAATGGAAGAGAAGCTGAGAACTACACAGCGAAGAATGGAACGAATTATATTGGGAATCAGACTGTTAGATAAGAAGAGAAACACATGGATTAGGCAGCAAACTCAACTAAAGGACATTCTTATCAAAACTAAAGAACTAAAATGGTCTTGGGCAGGACACATAGCTCGAAGACATGATGATAGATGGACTAAGAAAATAACAGAATGGTACCCAAGAGGAGCTAGAAGAAAACCTGGAAGACAAAGGCGGAGATGGATAAATGAAATTCATGAGTTTTTGGGTAGTAAATGGATGGCCAGTGCTCAAAACAGAAGGAACTGGAAAGTTGCTGGAGAGGCCTTCATCCTGCAGTGGATTGAAAATGGCTGATGATGAACAAGAAGTTTTTGGCACAGCATGGAAGTGTGAGACTAAAGTCCTCCTCCTTCCCCTTATTTACCTGATTTATCTTTCCCGGACTACTTGTTCCTCAAAATCAAGTCAACAACTCTGAAATGGCAACGAATTTATGGTGTAGAGGACATTAAAAGGAATGTAACAAAGGAATTGGTGACGGTCAGTTCAAAGGGGATAAAAAAAAAGTTCAACAGTTCTCAAGCTATCCCTCAGCTGCTCAAGGCAGATCACTTTGAAAAATATTGGATCTAATTTTATTTAAATTGATTCAGTATTTAAACTATTACAAAAAACTGCATACTAACTATCATTTAACAGATTATTTATTGCTAACCTATTAAATGACGTGCATAAAAATACAAATGACTATGTAAGTCCAGAGTTTAATGATAAAATACTATTATAAGCGTATCAATTTGCGTAAAAGAGAGAGAGAGAGAGAGAGAGAAGGGTACTTTACGTATTTCCGTCCACTGGAGCGTATTATGCTTTTAAGGTAAAAGTAAAAATTTGTAAAAGTAAAATTTGCCCATTAATGAAACTAATTCACAATAAATGAAGAACGCTTCATCTTGCTTAAATAGATAAGTAACTTCTGGTGCATCTCATTAAAACCAGAAGATTAGGGTGCAACTTTTATTATTAAATTAATTTATTTATTTTAAAGATTTGCGCCTAGTTGGCTAGGGGGAGTGGTTTACGTAGAATAAAGGTAAATTACATTCTTTATGAAAGAAATGGAAATATAAAAACAAATGTAAAGCAACCAATATACAAGTTTCGAGCTTCCTTTACTACAATTATGCGTAATGTTCTAAAAATTCTTCCTTTCGTTTTGAAGATAATTTAAATTTATTCTAAAAATTCGAAATTACGTAGACCTAAATAGGGTTCCATCATGCAGTTTCCCTGCATTTTTAATTAAGGTTAGAGATCAGCTGCTTTGTTATAATATAAACTTTGACATGGTTCTAGCGAATTATGCTTATTTAATATCGAATAAAATTAGTTAAGATTGGTTATAATTTATAGGTTTTATTAGGAATTGTTTCATTTCTTCTTTTAGTAGTACGTGACGTGACCTTTTAATACAGTTAGCTGTCAGAATTATTTCCCAGCATTATGACTGGCACTGATTTTGATATGTAGTATCAAGGACGTTGCCTAACACGGAGTTGCAATCTCTTTGACTGTGAGGATCGCTTGCATCCTTTGAAAAACCCTGCACATGTGTGGTACGTTTTTGGAGTGATTGGAAACTGGAAAGGACAACAAGGCCTTCAGTTTCTCTCAAGGCTCCACAGAATCATATCAGTCAAGTGAGTATCTTGAACCACCTATATGGATGGTAGTTAAGGACACAACCGGTTACAAACCGGTGCTCAGTAGATTTTCTGGAATAAAAACTTGCTGATTTCATTATCATTCACTTTGCTTGATAATAAGGTATTTAAGTTCAGTCACGTTTAATCTTGAAAATTGACTTTAGGGGGATTAGAATTATGGAAAAATTACTTTCCGCCATTCAAAATGTTCAGGAATACCCATTATGAACAAAATTTTAAACACGTCTTCCTGCCCTTTACACTCACAAGAAAAAATTCTGATATAAAGGAGCGAATGCCATAATGTGTCATTTTTCGTCCCGCAAAATGATTCACCTCTGCTGTTTGTCCCCTCTTCCCTGTTGTATCCTGTACTCGGCACCGATTGTACCGCTCTGGTCTACAAACTCCAACATAATTTGCAAATGTTAGCGCTCATAAGCAAATCACTTGAAAATGCCTGCTGGTTGCTTTTTTCGGAAGCTTTAGCGCTTCATCATTAGTAACTGTTAGTTGGAAATCGGTGTACTCCATACAGACAACAGTGAACTGCCAGATGAGATGGGCCCATCTATGTCATAGCTCCCTTTTACAAAGTAACAGCCATTTGAGCTAAAAATATACTGTGTCCAGTACAGTTAACTCCGGATTAATACTTCTCTTTTCGTTTACTGCTGTCTAGTTTAATCATATATATAGAAAGACAAATGTAGATATCTTTGGGGGTCACTTAATTTCATGAAATCTGATGACTTGAAAATGAATGAACATTAGTTTTCTAGAGAATCATCGTTTTATGTTGTACTACTTGGTTTTTTGATTGCCTTTTTTTTTTTTTTTTTTGTACCCTTGCCGCTCCCCACTTTCTCTGTGGACGAAGATTCCTTGAAGAGACAGCAGCTAGCCTATACCGTGATTGTGTAAACGAAAACCATGTACTCACTGAGCTGGCCTTGAAGACTTTTTATTTTTGTTTTCTTTTATGTTGTTTGTTGTTGGGTTTTAGACGCATCAGCGACTAAGGCCATATTGCTTCATTTATACTGTCTATAAATTGCGTGTATTTTCTGTGTTTGATTTTCTGTTTGCTGGACGCAAAACCAGAGTTTCTGGGAGAAAAAAACCATGCGACCCTCCTGAGACTGGCTAACTCAGCCACGTTGCGAAAACGGCTCATGAAAATTCCTCACATCTTTTCCAACCGGTGTTGGGGTGACGGCGATTCTACCAACTGTGCTACCCACGAGGGCTTTTTCTTTTAGTGTAATAACATTAGTGCGCAGCATGTCTATTTGAACATAGGTTTGCTCGGTAGAGCACAAACTCTTTGGCAAAATAAAACACAAAATGAGATAAACGCCGATCATAATAATACAAAAAAAAAAGAAAAAGTAAATGAGCTGAATCATCTTGAATAATCAAGTTTCTTATGCTCTAACGAAGGACCTCAAATATGTAATTAAAGTACGAATTAAGACATAAAAAGCAGCTACTTACCTAAAAGATTAACTCTTATTTTGTAAATGAGACCATTACTGGAAGAGGAACTTAAAAATTCGCCTCGTCTTTCTTAACAGGATATTAGCTCACAACGGTGGTCCAAATATATGCTCATTTATTAACTCTCATTTTCAATTAGAACAAAAAATGCAATTTCAAAAACAAACTTTGGTGTATTTGTGATAATATGAAGGTTTTTTTTTTTTTTTTTTTTTCTGGCAACAGATCACTTCTGAATGAGATAATTATTTTTTTCCAACTTGCACTATCCTGTAGATCATCTAAGAATGGGCTTTACTACCTAAATTACCTTCTTATTTTGTTATGCGTTTTTCTTTTCTTTTTTGCGCAGACTTTTTTTTCAATTTGATTACCTTTTTAATAAACGCGGTAAACAAAAATGTAATACCCTCAACCGAAAAATGTTGCGAAAAGTAAGTGAAAAAAACTTTCAAATCCTAATTAATTTTTACCTGAATCTGGGAGCATAACTGTACCTGTTCATTCTAGCAGATTAATGTAGTCACAGCGGCGGAGAAGTTCAAGCAAAAAAAGAGGGGGAGGGGAAAAAAAAGGAGCCTACTTACAACCTAAACTATAAAAAGGCTAAAAAATTGAAAACTTTACTTGCTAAAAGAGCATTGTTTATTTTCTCAAGACTAAAAATTTAAGAATAAAAACTTGGCATTTTGATTTGGAATATTAAGAATCTTTGCTATAGAGGGATTTTCATCGTTCTCTTTAAGTTATAATTTGTTCTTCTGATTTTTATCTTTTTACAAGAACAGCCTTCATCAAGTCGAAAATTACGTGATAATTCCTTGAAGGTATTTTGTAAGTATGGGATTTTTAGCTTCACTCAGAAACTGTCATTAGAGAAGCACATCTGAGATGCAGGAATTAATAGCTTTATACCCGACAAATGTAGAAGCAGTAAAGAAAGTGAAATGAAGAGGTAGTCTAAAACAAAAAGAAATCAGCGGGTTGCAGAACAGTTCTAAGGGAAGGGAGTTCGGCTCGCGAGCTGAATTAGTGTGCACACCGCACACCACTGACATTGCTGAGAGAAATCCACTTCCTGATCATTAATATCCGCATAATCCTCCATTGATGGTTAGTGACGCCCTACCCAAACACCATATGCTTGTGTAGGCCTTCGAAGAGACAGGAATACAATTGTGAATGTAAGATGCCGCGATCTATGGGGTCCCAGCGCGGAATGATGATAGAACCACATAAGCAATCGCTCTGTGTGATATTTCAACGTAACTGAAGATCCCCAGGTGGTCTATTAGTGATGCGATCTGCAAATGGAAGTGAATTGGTGCTGAAACCGTTGCGAAACAAGCCGAAAAACGTCCAAATGTGGTGGAGCATAACAGGAGAACTCTGCAAAAAATCTTCCGCTCGGAATGCAAGTCGACATTGCCGCAGCACACAAGCCCTCAAAGAAGCTATTGAGACACATGTCAGTACCGGCATTGTGTAAGACGCTGCATACTGTATGGGTTACCATGGTCGTTCTGCCGTCCACAAGCGACTAATCACTCCGATTGATGCCATACTTGTGTCTAACGTGCTAATGTCAGCTTGGTGTTAAGCCCGCCGTTCTTGGACTGTAGACCAATGGAAAGCTGTGCTTAATGGCTGCTACACACCTTCAGGTATGCCTGCGCAGGTACGCCTGTACAGGTCTACCGGACGCCCGTAATGCATCCACACGCTCCGGTAAACCTATCACCATTCATTCAGTCGGCTGACATATAATATACTTTGTTTTCATATGTAATATAATATAATATAAAAATGACATTATTTTATTAAACTTACCTCAATTCCAGTTTCGTCGTCATCACTTTCAATATTGGAGCGAGAGCTTCGAGGAATGTCTTGATCGTTCAAAAAGCTTAGCAATTTGAAATACCATAATTTTGGTTGGTAGATATCCTCTGTACCCGATCCTGACTTCGATGATGCCTTAACTTTTTTTTTTTTTTTTTTAAATTCTTTGCGATAATTGCTTCGTATGTTATTTATTTTCTTGACAACACTTTCTTTGTTGGCAGAAGGTTCAATCTCTTTCAATTTTTCCAACAACCTTGAATATGCTGCTTCTTTCTTTGCACGATCATGATATTCTTTGCACTTAATTTGCCATAAGCAAGGTTCACTTCTATAAATCTCTAAAAATTCTTCAATGCACTCTTGATGGCTTCGGGAGGCCATTTCGTTCCTATAGTACACGCTTTCTGTCTTATCTGCTACGACGCGGCACTTCAACTAACACCTGCTCAGTGTTGCCAGGCGATTTCATCAATTTCTCCCTAGGTCAATTTAAAATTCCCCTATTTTGGCGAAATTCTCAGAAAAATCTCCCAGATTTATTAAAATATAATAAAATAATATAGTAATGAATTTTATTATTGCTGTTATTATAAATTATATTTATTGACACTCTGATATAAAAATTAAAATTTACTTCTAATCAAAGCAAATTTTTTATTAATCGGCGACAAAATTAATAGTGAATTTTTTTTTTTTTTTTTTTTCATAGAATTTATGTAATTATTAATGACAGTCGAATAGGGAAATCCCCCAATCTGGCAGTGCGCCTGCCACGTCGCTACACACGCTCCGGTTTGCCTGCACAGGCCACTCCGGGTCAGGCAAATCGAATTGTTTTTCATATTTCCTCCGGTCGCCTGTTCAGGTCAAAATAACTGTGCAGTTTTATCATCTGCACGCTCCGGTAGACTTGTACAGGCGTGCCTGCGCAGGCATACCTGACAGGTTTACCTGAAGGTGTGTAGCGGCCATTAGAGATTTGTCACGGTAGAGGGGCTGTCAGTCTGGCGGTCGTGTCTGAATGTGGCAGATGCCCGAAGATAGCTACCTGCCGAATTGTATCGTCCCGAAAGTGAAGTTTGGTCGACGCAGCGTGATGATCTGGGGCTGTTTTTCATAGTTTGGCCCTGGACCATTTTTTGTTTGGGACAAAGCCAAGATGCCATGGTGTCTATCTAGACGTCTTGGACAATAATGCATTACCTACGTTGTGACAGCACGTCAGGTAAGGCCGATATCTATCAGCAGGAAAACGCTCCATGTCATAATGCTCTCGTTATTGACAGACTGGTTTGAAGACTTGAGCGCCAAAAAAATTGGATTTGCTAGCCTACAGCCTGACATTAGTCCTCTAGAAAACCACTGGGATGAATTGTATCGTTGGATAAGTGTGAATGGAGACTACCCCAAAAAATATAGCAGAACTGGCCGTCGCTTTGATAGCCGAATGGCGGAAAAGTATCGGAGGACATTTACAAAAAGAACTGGTGGAGGGTGTTCCAAGATTAGAGGCTGTCATTAAGGTTAAAAGGTTTCAGCTCACGTAATTAGCTTTCCTGTAAATAAAGGTTATTTGTAGATATGTCCGGATATTAATGATAGGGCTATTAAGTATTTAAAAAGATATTTCCTCTTTTCGCAAAAATGCGCGATCACATAATCAGCAGCATTTGTGAACGTTATTAGTATAAGCTATGAATGTTAATTAAGTTGTATATTAGTATATCTACTTTAAATATTATCATTTATTGTTGTTTCCACTTAGGGGACCGCACAACAAGCATCTGAAGGCCACCGTTTAACATGTCCATAAATAAATGGACATGTTAAACTTCTAGCTTCAATATTTACAATTCCGCATAGTAAAATGTTGGCTTCACTGTTTTCGCTGGAAGTACACTCTTCTGGATTTGTATGTTTAATTTACTATGCGCCCATGTTTTTTTTTGGCTCGTTCGCATATACAGTATATGCTGAGCGCCTATTATCTTCTCTTCACCATGTCCGTCCATCCTTCCGCATGTAAAAGAGGGACTCCCAGTGGACGGATTTTCATGAAATTTTGTATTTGGACTTGTTAAAAATATTTGTCCACAACAAAATGTAATTAAAATCAGTATTTCGTATTATTAACTTAGACCAGGGATTCCTAACGGGGTCGACATTTCAAGGACTTGATGGGAAAATTATGTAATAATACATAATTTAAAAATATAATTATGACCATTAGTCTTGTTAATTTTTGTAAAAAAATAACTATTATTAACAGATTTTTCTTATAATATATATCCATTAAAATTAAAATGTATTTTTTGGATGAGAGGATCGATGAGGGAAAAATGCATTTTTAAAGGGGTCGTCAAGTAAAGAAGTTTGGGTACCCCTGGTTTAGACAGTCCGTGCACGCTTCGCGTGTATTGTTATGCAAGACCCTTGAACTTGATGTCGCTTGTGAAGGATACATCCTGTACATACACAGAGAAAAGATATTTAAAAAAAAAAAGATACCCTCGTGGGTATCACAGTTAGTAGATTCGCCGTCCTCCCTACACTGAGTGGAAAGACCTGAGTTCGAGTCCGTTGATGACAGGAAGAATTTTGATGGGCCTTTTTCGCAATGTGGCTGAGTTAGGCTGTCTCAGGCGAGGAGAGCATGGTTTTTTCTCCCAGAAACACGAGTTTTTCGTCCAGCAAACAGAAAATCGACCACACAACAAATGACAGACAGTATACACGGAGCAACATGGCCTAAGTCGCTGATGCTCCTAAAAACCCTACTGATATTGCCGATCTATCTTGTTTTCTTAAATATTGTAATCGCAGCTGTGAAGTCACCGACCTTTATCTTAATTCTGAAAACACACAGTAGAACCCCCCCCCCCACAATTCGAACTAAAGGGGGAAAAGGGATATTTCGCATTATTTACAACACAACGAGATTTAAATACTTTCAAATTATAATTCATAAAACAAAACAAATTTATTCACAATCCACCAACATAGTACTTTAGGTGGTATTAGGACAGGACGCAGATATGATCAAAATAAAATTATGAGATGTTCATCTTCAATACAAAATGGAATGAAAACAGTGAAAGAAACAGAATACAAACAACACAATTTTTAAACATTAAACTTTTAATGTGTTAAACGTTAATAACTATTAATTTAATCAGATAGTCCCTTCTCAATCGTACTGGGTTTTACTGAATCCATCTGATCTCTCTCTCTCTCTCTCTCTCTCTCTCTCTCTCTCTCTCTCTCTCTCTCTCTCTCTCTCTCTCTCTGTGACTAGTGTAGGATTCGAGTGCTGTTAATAGACCTGAGCAATTTCTAAATGCGTCTTCAGCTTGGTCTGTAGTTAGCCAATCTCAGATGGAGCGAGTAGGCTACCCCTCCTGTGAGTTAATCGGATTTTTATTACTTCTTTCCTTTTATCATAAAAACATCAATTTTAATGTGGTACTTTCTTATTCAAAGTTATTTTTTCCTTAGTTTTCTCAGAAACGTTCCTAAACTCATTTATATTATTCTTTAGTACCGTAATTCTACATATAATTTCTGCATCTCCAGTACTCTTTCTGTAATTGTTTTCTAGTATTTAAGGAAAGTAACTAATTTGAGGTCCATTTTGTGCTCATTTGACAACAGCTATTTCATACCTCCAACTTGATTTACCAGATCCTCCTCAAATATCTGAAATTTTTATATTCCGATTTTGTTTTTTAACTGCTCCATTCTTGCTTGCAGTTCTTGTATACTGTAGTGGTTGTGGACCGTAGCTCTATTTCAGTTTCTTTATCTATTTTGTAAATTTATCTAATCCTCCTCCTCTGTGTCTGATGCAAAACTTTGAAGAAGTTTGCAATTTCCGCAAACGCCATCTAATAATTGATTTCCCTTATTTCCTCTTTAATTGTTTCTTCCTACCTTCTTAGATTTGAACTCTACTTGGATTTCTTCATCCTTTCGGATTTCTCGAATTTCTCTTTAAGTTTTTTAGTCTGATTTATTTCTCCTTCGGAATTGACCTTGTCGCTAAGCTGCTTCAAAGATAAACTATAGTCTGATTATCTGTTTTATCTACAGTGGATTACTTCTAACAGTATCTAAAAAAAGAACGGTATTTGGGAGTTTATTAATTTGACATGTCTTACTGACAATATGCTCCACGTTCCGAGCTTTCATAGCAATCGCTTGTCCTTGCTGCTCATTGAAAAGATCTCGGGTTCGGATCCTGTTACTGACTGGAGGAGCTTTTTCCTGTGTTTTTCATATGTCTTATTTATTCCAGGCATTCGTAGGGTGTTTTTACTCCAAAGCTTCAGTCTCCCCCCCCCTCCGTCAGTGCCGAAATGCCATACCGCCAGTCCTGCCATTGTGGAGAGGAGGGCGGCTGTTGGTACTGTATGGTCGTTGAAGATAGCGTGAGAGGACTCTCATAAATCAGAATTTACAAGAATTGCCATATTTTGTGGTATCACGCGAATTCGGGTCTTCACGTTCACCATTCGACTAACCTTAAACCACACGCAATTTGCAGATACAGTACAGAAACGCGATATGGTCTGCGTTGCCTTTGCGTTAATCCCGAACAACAAGACGCAGCCCTACCTTCCCACAGTTAAACTTAACTGAATCCTATATGGCATTGGTATCCGGAGAATGATTCGACAAACAATTCGTCGAAGAGTAAGATCAAGTTCGTGGAAGCACGAATTGCTGTTGACAGAGGTCGATTATCACTAGTCGCAAAAGACGCGCTCCAGAGGCTCCTATTCACATAGGACCACACACTCTAAATAATCTTCATGGAAAACAACATAACGTCCTTCCCTGACTATATCAGAAGTACCTGGTTCCACACGTGTATCTGGGTTAATTTCTTTTCGAGAGGTCCAGCACTCTATGATTTTTAACGTATGTTATTCTACTGGATATGAGCAGTTTTAAGAGTGAGTCAGAATAATTGGTTGTTGTAGGGTATTAGGTGCATCAGCAACTGAAACCTTATTGCGCTCAGTCGGGGCCGTGAAAATGGGGTGTGCATTGGATGAGCCGCACCAGGGCCCCCGATCTAGGGGACCCCAATTGAGGGAGCCGTCAAAGTCTCAACATAAATAAACGAGGCTCCTTAACCCCTTTTGCGTCCGGGCCCTCAAGTACCTTTGCACGGCCTTGTTGCGCTGTATATAAAATATCTGTAAATTGCGCGTGTTCTGTGGTCGATTTGCTGGACGAAGAAATCATACTTCCAGTAGCAAAAACCATGCCACCCTCGCCTGAGACCCAAGAACTCAACCACGTTGTGAAAAAGACCCATAAAATTCTTCGCGTCATTGACGGGATTCGAACTCATGTCGTTGCCACCTGGTGTGGGGAGGATGGTAATTATACCAACAGTGCTACCTACGAAAGCGTGAGTCAGAAGCTTACATCTCTTCGTGTAATACTTCTATCTAAATAATAATGAAGTGATTACTGATTACACTAATTCACATTTTATTTACATCGTGAATTATATGTATAAACGATTAGATCAATGTTAATGAAAACGTACGGACAAAAATTGGGATTGCACCTAGGGCTCCACGATGAATAATCTGCCACTATATATAGGCGAGTCTCCTTTCCACATGCGCTCTCGCTTTAAGATTGCTATTTCTATGATACCCTGACCTCGTGAGTAGCACAGTTGGTAAGATCGCTGACCTCCCCACAACGGGTGGAAAATACCACAGTTCGAATTCCGTCGATGACGTGAGGAATTTTTATGGGCTTTTTCATAACGTGGCTGAGTTAGTTGGGCCCAAGTGAATGTAGCGTTTTTACTCCCGGAAACTTTGGTGTTTCGCTCAGAACACATCCAGTTTACAGACAATATACACGGAACAGTATGACCTTAGTCCCTGATGCTCCTAAAACCCTAGTACAACAACTATAACCTCCTCGCAGTTTTGTTGAGTATGAAAAACCTCTTGTTATCGACACATCGCGATTTGGTGGTGTGTGGAATGAATAACTGAAAAATTCGACCACAGAACACCCACGCAATTTACAGATATAATATATGGCCTAAATTGTTGCTGCACCTAAATCCCTACAACAAAAATCTATAAATTAACTGTGGGCGACTATAAATCCCTTTATAGTCGCCCACAGTCTAGAGCTGGTTTGAATAGCAGCATAGTCAAGTATCGGCCTAACCAACGACAGTTATATGGATATGATAATTGCTTTAAAAATTTGTTTAATTGCTTTAAAATTTGAGAAAGAAAAGAGAGAGCGAGAGCAGTACCCTTCCTTCTCATTATATGGGGGGGATTCAACATACTAGGCCCTTCTCCTCGTCATCATCATCATCATCAATAATCCACTACAGGATGAAGGCCTCTCCAGCAACTTTCCAGTGGTAGTAAATGGCCATCCATTTACTACCCACAAACTCATGAATTTCATCTGTCCATCTCCGTCGTTGTCTTCCAGGTTTTCTTCTAGCTCCTCTTGGGTGCCATTCTGTTATTCTCTTAGTCCATCTGTCATCATGTCTTCGAGCTATGTGTCCTGCCCAAGACCATTTTAGTTCTTTAGTTTTGATAAGAATGTCCTTTACTTGAGTTTGCTGCCTATGTGTTTCTTTTCTTATCTAACAGTCTGATTCCCAGTATAATTCGTTCCATTCTTTTGGTGAGTGCCCAAGTTTCACTTCCATTCTTTTGGTGAGTGCCCAAGTTTCACTTACATTCTTTTGGTGAGTGCCCAAGTTTCACTTCCATAAGTCATGGTGGGTAGATACATTGGTTCATTATTTTACGTTTCAGACAAATTGGGATATTGCTCCTCAGTATGTGACTATATTTCCTGAATGCTATCCATTCAAATTTTATTCTTCTCTTGACTTGCAGCCATTTATCATTATTATAGCTGATGACTTGTCTCAGATAAGTATATGACTCCACCTTTTCAATTACTGCTCCTTCAATCATTATATCCCTTTCTAGGCCATACTTGTTCATCATTACTTTTGTTTTAGCCATATCCATCTTTAGTCCAAAATCCTTACTAACTGTGCATAACCGATTAAGATTTTCCTCTAATTCTTTGGGATCGTGGCTTATGACCACAATGTTATCTGCAAATCGAAAATGGTTTAGCTACTTTCCATTCACATTGACTCCTTTCTGCGACCAGTCTAATCTTCCGAAAGCTGCCTCAAGGGCAGCAGTAAACAACTTTGGAGATATTGTGTCTCCTTGTCAAACTCCTTTCTCAATTTGAAATTTGCTACTGTCTTTGTCTAGTCTAATAAAGGAGGTAGCGTTCTCATATATTTTCTTCAAAATCATAATGTTTGGGGTATCTATGCCTTGTCTTTCCAGTGCCCGAAGCACTGCCTTATGATGTGTGGAGTCAAATGCCTTTTTATAATCCACAAATGCCAGGCATAATGGTGTTTTATATTCATTTGCTTTCTCCATTAGCTGTGACATTACGTGGAGGTGATCCATAGTTGAGAATCCTGTCCTAAAGCTAGCTTGCTCTTTCGGTTGTTCTCCTATGTCAACTTTATGCTATAAGTTAAAGCATTCGAGTTTGGACAGAGCTTGTGAAAGAAAATTTGAACGGCTGAAAATTATAATCAAAAATTTTCTTGACTTTGGCGACCACACATAGTGAGGAAGTGAGCTGAGTGGTTTCAAATGTAAGATATAAATAAAATAAGGACCGATATCTTAATAATTTCTTAATATCTTAATAATTAAATAAAATTGAATTGAAATATTTCAAGTTAAATGAAATGAATTGTATAAAATGCAAAAAATTTAAAATAAAAATGTAAAGTAAAAACTTTAAATGTTTTCTCGTGCATAATTAATCTATTTCTCCCTCAAGAAATAATGTTTTTGTTTTCAAAATTTTAACCACTTTAAAGTTTAAATTTAAAAAATCAAGTTTTATTTCCTTTAATTGACTTTTAATAAACAAAAAGCAGCGCAACAAAAATTTTGACTGCCATTGTAACAGTAGATATATGAGTATGTCAGCACAAGTTGATTGAAGCTGATATTAATTAGTTTTTTTTTTCTTTCATTTCCCATTGCAAGTAAATGGGCGTTAGCGTGAACTCAAGCCATCGTCAAATGAAAGATAACAAAAAACCTCCTCCCTGATTGATAAATTGGACTGTAATCGCTTTTTTTATTATTATTATTACAAATAGCGTCTTTGAAAAGGGATCGAAACATATAATCAACCAGCTTTTCCCCCTTTTCAATATCTTTTTTAACTCTCCATTTTATCGTTAAGTTTAAGTGGCCGGTTTTCTGGTGGCCGCTATGAGTGCTGACAGCTACGGTTCTAGGCCATTGTTGCTGGCCTTGTCAGAAACACCTTCGACATTCCATGCCTTGCGCACAAGGTTGTTGACTCAACAATAGTGGGTGATTCAACTGCAAGAATCTTAATGTGCAGTTTGGAGGATACACTAATAAGTAGTTTCGAAGAGCGAACTGGATTGTGGGAAGAGTAATTAAAACACTGAGATGTAAAATTAAAGTTTCGAACCACCGTAGAACTAAAAGGAAGAATGAAATTTTATGGACTGTCTCGCTTGTCATCAGGCCTACCAATTCATAGTGTGTTTTTTTAACCCGAGAGTAAAATTAAACATCACAAGGTCTGGTTAATAGAATGTAGACCTAATGTTTAAGCACTCAGTCGAATGACTAAGTACTTGTTGGTAAGAGTTCGTTTTATTGTCAGGGTCGCCATGTCAAATAAAAATAAATACTGGTTCGCCGCTGCATCGGTAGCTGACATTTCTGCTATTCACCAGTGCAACCTCTTAGAATTCAGGGATGTTTGTCTCCTCTATTATACCTGCCTTGCATTGATACAACAACATTACCGCCGTTGTACAGTACTCTAGTAGATTGTATCCAAGAGCGACTTTGTATTATTGAGTCACGCAATATTGTCATTTATAAACGTCAAACGGATTTTTATAGCGGTTTCTATAGCTGGGCTGGATTGTTAACGATGCTATCGTATCATCTTTTTTTATATATATTTTTTCGGAAACAATTAGTGGAATACGAAACACTGTTGCCACTTTCTGTTTGCGATAAAGACAGGTTTGGCTACACTCACACACAGACACATAGGGCTGTGTTTACATGGACGCCTGAAAGCGGTTACATCCAGGCGCTAGCTCTCAGGAGCGAAAAAATGAACCAGACCTTTTCGTGTTAGGGAGGAAGGAACGGCAGTTTCTTGTCTGCATCCAGGCGCTTAATGGCATGGCCATGCACACACTCACGTTTGGCAGAAATTCCTGATGACGGTAGGAAAACTAGAGAATCCTGAATTTACTTTCATTGTATCTTGAATGTGGGTGAATTTCCTGTTTGGATCTTCAAGAGGAAGTTTATTTTGAAATTACACTTAAGTGAGCCACCGTTTACAAAGTGTAAAGGCGTATACAATTATAATTTCTCATAAAAATATATTAAAAAAAAAAAGATATCGATTGAGAAAATTTTAACATAAAGTCCCTTTAATTGTGAATAGCTAGATGATAAATTAGAATTTTCACATCTAAAAATGTAATCTGTGTATGTACTAAAATTATGACTTGTAAATAACAGTGCGGTAAATACACAGGTAATACAAGTTTTATATGAAAAGTCTAATGTGAAAGCTGCATAGCAATATGGACAGATATAACAAATATGCCGTTCTCACTGCTGCAGTACTATCCTACATGGTTATCAGATTTTGCACCATCGGTGTATATTGTGCATTTATGGGAATTTTTTGAAGTAGCAGCATGCAGCTGTTTGAAACTATGGACTGTCAAATTTTTCTTTCCTGATAGACATTGCTGAAATCCAATTTCCAGTTAAGCAGTTGTTGTTTCAGGCGAAGTCCTGCAGTTCGAGGCTCTGTAGGGTTTCTTCATAAAAAGGAAACCACTGAGGATTGAAGAGATAGTTCCGACTTGGATGAATAGTAAAGCTATGTATCTTTGCAGCGTATAGACATTTGCCTTCTAGGAGTATTTGCCTTCTAAGAGATAACTGGATTTCATTACCTTCAATATATAAACTGTGCACTGGGGAGGTTCTAAAAGCTCCAAGAGCTGTCCGAAGAGCTCTATGCTGAATGGTGTTAAGTCGTCGCAAAACACTTTTCCTGGCTGAAGCATACACCAGCCAACCGTCACCAAGTCGGGATCTAATCAATGCCTTATAAAGATGTAAAAGTGAGTCTGTTTCCACCCCATGAAGTAGCTGATACCGATCGAGGGATATTTAATTTCTGTACCAAGACTCATCTGCATACATGCTTCAACTGTGCTTGGAATGTCCCGGCTCATATTGTTTATTCTAACTGCGAACAACGTTGCACTTAGAATGGACTCTTGTGATATACCCTCTTCTTCAACATGTATGGAGGATAACGATGTCTGGTAATGAACTTGAAAAGTCCCAAGTTTAAGGAAGTCCTATACCAATTGGGGCAAGTAACCCCTCAGGCCGAAATTATGTAGGTCTTTGAGAATGCCATACTTCCATGTTGTGTCAAATGCTTTTTTCAGTATCTAGCGATACCATTACCAAATGCTGTCTCTTGACAAATGCGATGTCTAAGGTCAATCGGTTCTTTTTCGAAAGAACCGAAAGCCGTATTGATGGTCAATCAAGATGTTCTATGTTTCTAAGAACCACGTTAGCCTATGATGTACCATAATTTCCACTAACTTGCCTAACCTGTTGGTAAGAGAGATTGGTCTGTAATTGTTTGGTAAGAAAGATTGGTCTGTAATTGTTTGGTATGGAGAGGTCTTTCCTTGGTTTTGGGAAAGATTAAATTGAACGACACCAAATATTGGATATGTGTATTCTCTAACGATCCGGATGTAAAAGATAAATAGGGTTATTTCTTTCTCATTCAGATGTTGCAGCATGATGTGTAGTAGATGCCATCTCGGCCTGCAGCATTGTTAGAAGAGTGTTCGTGTAGTCTCTATGTAATGAACTCCTCTGATTTCATGTAGCTATCCCGGAGTATGAAAAGAAATTTTAATTTTAGTTTTACTTGTTAATTCAGTCTAATAATGCTCAAACCGAGCAAAATAGACCGGTGAACAAACGAAGCTCGAAAATAAAGGAAATTATTTTGGGCTTTTTTTTTTTTTTTTTTTTTTTTTGTATATGTCTATGGCTTCCAGGATTGAACATTTTTGCATCCACAAATAGCTTCTGTAATAAGGAAACCAGAAAAATCTTTATGCCAATATATTTTGAAAATGTGGTTATCCACCAATGTAATAGTCCGAGATAATACGTTGGCATCCAGGCGAGATGCTGGATGACGACCCTGTGACTGATTTTTATCAATGAAATAACACTTACCGGCTAGAGATTTTAGCTCTCAGACATGTTTTAATAGTCTGCAACAAATTTTTGAACTTAAAATATTTTGATACTTATATTTCGAGAAACTCTTTAAACTTTTAATTAGATATACAACTTTAGAATTAAAAGAATGGTCTGGATTAAAAAAAAAAAAAAAAAAAAAAATCTGTGGAAAATCCAGAAAATTAAACAGTGACACTTTCGAGAAATGTGCCCTTCCGAAAATAGTGCCCTAGGCGACCATCTGTAGCTTGGGTCTGTCCTACTGATCCACTTCTGTCAAGTACGTTGTCATCATACCGATAATATTCAACAAAAATTCAATAATACGAAGCTGATCAGAATTATAGCATACAATAATAAATCAAAAATATAACAGGAGATTGATAAATGAGTGTGGCAGAGAATAATTTAATGAAAATATGGGAATATGAATCAAAATGCCTGAAGCATATAAAATGAATCAGAAATTGCGATAAAACGAAATGAAACAAATATGAAATATTACGTGAATCAAAGTGGAATGAAGGATGCCGAAATTCTTAAAGGATGTGAATTATTTTAATAACCAATAAATCAAAGCGAAGGGAAGAAAATAAAGAATAAGAGCAACCACAGAAAATTGTTTCATCCTTATAACATATCGTGTGTGTGTAGTTTGAACATCTTTTAGACATATTAAAACAAATCTCCCGTTTCTGCTGAATGCTATTATAGCGTCCATCGTTTCCATCTTTAACAACTGCGCACTAAAATTCTCAATGAGATTAGCACCGAAAGTGTATATAAATTGAAGGTTGGAAGATTACTTTTGTCATGCCAAACAGCCATCAAGGGGCCCTTTCTATGTGTTTAGCACGCCTATTGATCTTGTCTCTTAATCGAAATCTTTCCTGATGCAAGTTACAGCATAATAGTTTTTTCCCCTCTCTCTCTCTTTCTTTCTTTCGTCTGCTCACATTTCACCGGTGATAGATGTTTTCATATGCCCCTTCATTTACTTCATGCTTTCTCACCCATCGCCATTACTCCATAGTGATTGATCCCAGAGTCCAGCTGAGAACGATAGGAAATGTCTCATGTGTGAGCATTTGGCAGATCCCATAACAGCGGTACAAATGTTGGTTTGCTGATATATTGCCAGCATTTTCACCGCTCTGTTCCTGTAAACTGGAAAGGGGGGGGGACTTGAAAAAGTAATGGTTTATATTAATATGAGAGAGCAAAAGAGAAAAAAAAACAGCATCAAGTTTGGCTATCATATGGCTAGCAGATCGTTATAGGAATATTTTTGCCTCCTTTTTTAGAATTCATACAGTTGGAGCACAAGAGCGATGGTTAGTATGTACTTAACCACAGCTGGCGATGCATTTCGAAGCAAACAATCGTAATGATGGATAAGTGAATTGAACCTAATGGTTCGTGTTAAGATGTAGGCAATTTATACTGTCGTTAAACCCTAGTTGAAATTCTACATTCAGAAATATGATCGAGGTAAAGCTATCCTGGGGCCAAACAGAACTGATGAATTTTATATACGCGAATTACTTAGGAAAAAATTACGGGCTTTTGACAAGCGGTTGTTCATTTATGAAATGTGTTTTCAAGTTTAGTGTTTGTTTTATATTTATAATTCGTTAGCTGTAATTTTGGATTACCTATGAGACCACCTTATATGGTATACTTACGTAAAATATACAGTACCTAGACAATTTACCCATTTGTACAAAACATGAGAATTTTTTCCTGTTATTCATAGTGGTTGGGACTTGAAAAAATGCCGTAGCAGCTTGAAACCATTGTTTCCTGAAAAGTAAAGAGGATTGTTTTCTTTCTAATCTTAATGGTGCAGTCGTGTAGCTCTAATGTCCAGACAATGAAGTGTCACGGTATTGTAAATTGCGTGTATTCTAAGGCTGACATTTCATCCCAGAAATGTCAGCCTTAGAACACACGCAAGGAGAAACCTTACACAGCACCTAAATCACGCTTGAACCTTAAGTGCAGTAAACGGAGCTTTGAAGCAATCCCAGTTCAAATTGAATAACCCCTTAAGTTGAATAACCTCTTAATTAGTTGCATATAGCAGATTCCCGATTATCAGGGGTTGTTGAGAAATAAAGGTGGATTAATTGAGGCCATAGAAACACGGTTACTCCATCTCCGGTAATCGGCAGCTTACTGTAATTAATTAAATCATAACTTACTTTCAGCTATTATGAAAATTTTGAATGGTTTTTTTTTTTTCCTTATTTTTTTTTTCTCTCGAAGTATTTATTTCTCATTTTTAACCTTCGCAATTTTTCTTCTCAAGCCGTGTGCCGTTCCTATCTCCCCGTAACTTCCTTAAACATTTTTCTATCTTTCTATTCTATCGGTAGATCCACGTGCTTTTTCTTGGGGGGGTCATATATTCTACATGTTGCTTTGCAGGACGCTTCATCTACCAGAATGGCGAACACTCGCTCCCCCGACGTGTTGTCCTGGGAGACATATAAAATCCACTGGTCCAAACAAGCAGGTAAATCGTCTTTTTCCAGGGCATAACCCCAACGCTATTGACGGCTAGTTTGACTGCCATCAGTTCCCCGGCGAATTGTGAAGATGAACCATCCACACCTTCATTCTGCCTCGCAATTCTCCCCCCCTTTCCCTCTACTAGTTTTTATTCTGACTATCTACACCATCTCTCTCTCTCTCTCTCTCTCTGTCTCTCTCTCTCTTTCTCTTCCCACCAGTTCCTGTTCTGACCACTGCTTCTCCCCCCCCCCATCCTTCTCAACTGCAACATAGTTGCCATTTGAAATGTGATGAGTGGTGCTGGGAAGGCCCCTGTGCGCACGTTCTGGAAAAATGTCTCCCTAGGGACAGTTAGGGGGATAGGCTAGCTGTCATGATTCTGTAGTTGGGGATAGCAGTAAAGATGGACGCTTGAGGAACAGATTAGATCAGGCTGGTAATAACGGTGCTCGGTTATTGTAACTCAGTCCGTTAGGCCTAGCCATATCTTCATTTCCTTCCAGAGCCGTAATTTTTAACTGCGTCTCTCGCAGCCATCTCCATTAACGGTTCCAAATCCTCTTCTTCTTCTTTGCGTTGTTCATCGTAAATCAAAAAAGGGAGAGAGAGAGGGAGAGAGATAAATAGAATAGACTAACTGTAACAGACACATGTATAGGACTTTACTGGTTCAAGGGAGAGAAAAGTGGGCACAGAAAGAGTCAGAAATCGAAAGGGAGTGAATAAGATTGTCGGAAAAATAGAAGAGGGGAAGAGGTAGTCTATTAACAGAAAGAAAGGGAGCTAGTAGATTAGGAGGAAAGATAGCTGATAAAAAAAAAAAAGGAATTGCAAAATGAAGGAAGAAAACGAAGAATGAAATGTGAAGATGATAGATTTAAATGAAAGGCAGAGAGAGAGAACTAAAAGAAACAAACACAGTAAAGAAGACAAACTGAAAATTTCACTGCCTATTTCATAACTTATGAAATATTCAGTGGCTTCAGTTACTAGTATGCTGACTGATGCTCGCATTCTCAGATTGCACTGTGATATGTGTCCTAGCTTTATAAAGTGTAATACTTATGTGGAAAGTGCTGCCAGCAGATATTTTTTCAAGCTTTGTGCAGAATAATGTATTAAAAATATTTTACAAAAAGTTAATTCAAATATCGCCACACCTGTTTTTATGACGAGTTATAAAAGGCAAGAGTATACAATAGGTATATTAGTAAAACGTTTTAATGGTGTGCCTATTGTATAGCTGTCATGATTTTGAAGTTCATGTTATATCGTGTTATATATCATGTTATATTTTGTATGCTCTTTTGAAATGTATTGGTGAGGTTATCGTAATTTAATCACTTGTTTACTGGATTTTAGTCCATATGATATGCTGTGAAGTTATTGATAAAAGAGCAAGATCGGTTCTCCTTGGCGGGACTGAGAAAAGGAGGCCTCCTTTATTTGGAATTGGGTCCTTTACAATGCGGAGCCCAGGTGCGTTACGCCCGTTGCAACCCCTTGATAAAAAGAGGGCTACACTCTAATATTTTCTTTTCAGTTTGTCACAAAGCAAATGATATAGGTACACTTTGTGTACTGCTTTATCACGAATCAGAAAAGAAGGATATGCTGTAAAACAAAGACAAGCAAGAATGAAAAAAACGAGGGACGGGATAGAAACAAAACATGAGATATATATAGAAATTTAAAAAAAAGGAAATAAACTTAAAAAATAAAATAAAGACATGTAGGGATAAAAAGACAGAAAAACTGAAGACACCAGCCAGAAATCAAAAGTGGAAAAAACAAATAAGATGAATACGACAAAGAAAACAAAAATATTAAAATAAAATTCAGAAGAAAACGATTTTTTTTTAAATCAAGAGATATCCAAGAAATACTAAAAAAAAATTGGCTTTAAGGTTTTATTTCAGTTTCAGAAACTTAAAGGGAAATAAAAATGAGTGAGAAATGCACATTAAAAGAGAATAAAGCTAGAAAAGTAAAAAGGTGTCGACAACTAGAGAGACTAATGCACAGAAGAATAAATACGATAACGAAAGAGAGTTTGAAGAAAGGAAGACCGAAGGGAAGTGAAAACACGAAAGCTATAAACGATAAAAAAAAAAACGGATAGCAATAAATAAATATACTGTATAAATGAGAAAAAAGAACATAAAAGAGAGAAGACAAGAAGTAAAAAGAATGGACGATAAGAAAGGAAATTTTAAGAAAATAGTAGAGATCGAAATAGAGAGAGTCGTTTTGCTAGCAAGCATAAACAAGTTGAAATGCATTACTTTTAAATGGCCTTTTAGATTTTTCTGAAAGATAACTTTCATCTCTTTCTTTCCTCTGATCATCATAGTCGTCGTGCTGGCTTTTTATCTGTACGGCATTTAGCCCTACACGGACTCTGTAAGTAGCCACTTTCGTCACTCCCCATGTTTGTCTTCTCCCACCCGTCGCTACCTTAAAACAACCGAAGTAGTCGTCAGTGTGTTCACACACTGTGATGCTTCTGTCCCCTTTGATTGCTCATTAGAACAGCCATATTCCTACTCCTTCCCAGGTGGCTTTGGCGGCTTCAAGCCGACAAAAGGACCACATAAGTCGCACATCGTCTGAATTTTTATGACCACATATATCATATCTGCCTGCTATGGGCTTGCCGGTGAAGATTACGTTCCGAACCGAATAGCAGCATTTTTTATTATTTTTTTTAAAACCACTGTTTGTTCCCTTTCTATAGTCATAAGCTTCCAGTGGTGGATTTTTTTTTCCCTCCTAGCAGAAGCTTCAAGCAGTCGGAGAACTTCGGAATAAATAGAAACGAAGCATTCAGACAGCGGCACCCGCCATCTTAAAGGATAAAACTGATGCCCTCAATTCATTTCGTACTCAGGCAGAGGCGGGGGATGGAGGGTCGCATTCCTCAGTTATTAAACTTATCGAGGTCACGCAGTCTGTAAAGTGTCGTTATGCCTAACGTTATTTATCTACATTCAGACAACTAATATTGTCGTATTTCATTAGATGCTAAAACTTGACTTTGTTTATCTCTCTTTAGCATCTTTATCTTCTAATCCTCTGTTAATAACCTTTTCATAGTCCCCATTTTAGACTGAAAAGAAAGAAAAAAATTGAAAGAATGAAGCGTTTCAATTCTGAATGATTTGTTTTAGCGTATAATGGTATCTGGGGAATTTTGTTTATCGCGCAATTTATAAATTGTATAATAAACTGTTCTCGTGCAGGATTCTTTTAACGCGTGAGGGCGCTGTTCGTTCATTCGTGATATGTTGTTGATCGCGTACACAGCATATACTTAAGGAGTTTAAACGGCTTTCATTTCTAACATTTAGCCATTTGAAAATAGAGGACACTCCTTTCAGCTAGATTACAGTTTTATTTCCGTCACCAAGAGAAATTTCCACTCTAAAATGGAAGGCGTGGCGTTACTTAACCGCTTGTTTATATAATTCAAACCGTGGGCTTGCGTGTCTGTCTGAATATCGTGTTTAATCCCTTTTGGCTAGATTCTTTTTCGTTTCATTCAACAAAGCTAAATTATCATTAGAGTGAAGACTATTGTTTGACCCATGCGACGGAGTACAAACCCTTTGCTGGATTCATCTGACAATAAGGCAGCATGTGACTCACCATCGTCCATCAAACTGTTAGTCACACAGCGTGCGGAGAGCAGCATCCCCCAAACGCAGCCGAATTAGTTTCTTGGTAATTACGATGCGTCCTTCATTAATACACACCATCGCATAGGTTTAGGGGGCTCGTTAATCAAAGGTGGCTATGGCCTTGGATTTCAATCTGTGGGATCTCCAGTCATTCATTTGCCCTAATTTTTTATTCCCTTTAGGTTTAATGATTTCGATTGGTACATAACCACTACAACGCTTCTTATTTATTTATTTTTTAAACACAGGCCCTCATTCTATCCAACTTTATCTTGTTCGCTTGTCGAATGCCGCGATCAAGCCTATTGATTGCTTGAACAATTGCTTTTTCGTCATAGCTTTCATCAGTTTAGTGATCACTCAATGTGAATAATAGTGTGAAATATCACACTCGAAACAGTGAGCGCCAAACAAACCTGCTAATAAAAAAAAAAAAAAAAAAAAAAGGAAAAGAGATGACCGTGTGACACGAAGTATATTATCTTGTATGATATTGTTTTTGTTGTTTGATGATTTTGTACCAGTACAACTGAGGTAACCAGACGTCAGTATTGTGACTATAAATTACGTGTGGTCTGTGGTGAGCTTGCCTGGTCTATGGGCCCTTGCGGTAGCACGGTAGTTACAATCACCATCCTTCCACATTTTTGGGAAAGGCCTGGGTTTGAATACCCTCAAAGCCAAGAAGAATTTTTATCAGCTTTACAGACTGTGGTAGCGTTAATCTTGGGATGGTGCTGCAATTTTTTCTGAAACTCTCAAGTTCTTCATCTAGCAAAAGAGGCAGACTGACTATAATATACACAATTGATAACTGTTATATACAGACACAGCATCAATTGTTTTAATGCAAAGACAAACACTAGCGCATTCCTGTTTCCTAGATGAAAAACCCAAGAGGGTAAAAAAAATCCGGGAGGGGAAAAAACCCATTGCAACCCTCTCCAAAAGTTTCTAACTAAGCCACTGTGTAAAAAAAAAAAAAAAAAAAAAAAACATATATGATAAGCAGTAGGTACATTGATCTGTTACAGAAATTATCCTGAATTATGATTTAGGATAATTGAGGAGAACGGATTTGAGGTAGCCTAACCGCTAAAAATTACCGTAATATATTTTTAAGTCACAGGCAGGCAGATTACTCATCAGCTTTAGCATGGTCCTCTTAGTTTGGTGCTGTCAATATTGAGGTTGCAGTTTTCAATATGTGATTTTATTACTGCATAGTAACCTTAAGATCCTAACCCAGTGTTAACCCACTGACTAGTGTACTATCAGTCAGTTAACAGTGAGTTGATGCTAGGTTAGGATCTTCAAATTAGCATGCAATGGCGATTTTAAGATCGCTATGAGACTCACTGTCCATCGCACAACCAATTGTCTTAGCAAAAGACTCAGGAAAACCATTCAAAATCTTACAAGTTCATATAAGGCCTTGGCAGCAGCTCGTAGACCACTCCTTCCTTACCAGATTTGCCTAGTTAAAGACAAATAAAATTAGGTTAAAATAAAATCTGAGTACACCCGAAACGCATGCATCATGAAAGCAACGGTCAAAATAAGATTCAATTACAATTGGAGGATTCAATTACAATTCAATTACAATTTAAGGTGCCGTTCTTCTATGTTACTAAGACACTAAGTTCACGTACAGATGACTTTACGTGAACGTAGTGTCTTCTCACTTTTGTAGTGCTCGTTTCTTATGCGGCCGTTTAACTCATAATGTGACTTAAAGGGGAAACACAACGGGATTGTTAATAAGTTGAATGAAGCAGCCCTTGCATATACGCTAACAGAACCAGAAAAGAAAATTATTCGCTTTTGTTAGGAATATTTCAGCAGTCAATTTAGATCAAAATATACTCGATTTATTAACAGCATTAGACCAGTGTCACGAAGATTTGAACTTATCACGCGGGTAAAGTGAAATCCGTATTGTAACCATGGTAACGATAAACGAAATTCTGTTCGCATTTAAAGAAGAAAAAAAAAATGCTTCAAGGTTTGAAAATCATTTTTCTCAACTAAGAGAGATACTAAAACTCCAGCGGAATATCGAGTTGACAATATGGCCATCATTTCTAGAGCCCTTTTCGGTGGCTGCAAAACGTTTTCCCTCACGAGAGAGAGAGTGCCAAGAGGCAGTCTCTGTAAAGTGCTTCTTAAAAAGTGTTTATTTAACAAGTGCCCATGAAGACTCCGCTTAATATTCGTAATTTTGTTCTGAATTGAGCCGCATATCCGGAAGAAGAGGGAAAGAGGGCGAAGGGGGGAAACAAAAATGAAAGTGAAAGGCGTCACCATAGCAACCATCTTACAGTGGATATTGGCCCAGGCTGTACACCTCCATATGTGTTAGTAGTTCCATAAGAGATGCTTGGCTGGATATTGGCAGCGTTATTGGAATGAAATCCGTCTGTAGCGAAGGGTGACAGTTTTACTACCTTTTACAGATTTTTCTCCTTCATGATATTAAAAGTAGCCTTTTAATGCAGGTGACTTATTGAATTCAGACCTCCTTGAGTGACGGTAGTGATTCTTATACATTACGTGCAATTTGGCCTTTTTTATTAAAAATTCCACCACCCCAGGAGCTATATACTGAACCATTCTTTTCCTTCAACGCCTTAAAGCTATTTTCTTTTATAACTTTCTTTTCGATTCATTTTTTATCACTTAAGACAACTAAAAATCATTCGGGGAAAAAACTAAGAAACTTTCCGTTTTGTGGTTCTTCCAAATCAAGTTTCATTTCACTTCGAAATGAAATAATATCCACCAGGTGGCGCTAATGAATGAGAAAAAGTGGACTTAATAAGTAATGCTCGCAAGTTCTATCTCTCTACGAAGTATTCGAAATGAAAAACTTCTCTATTTTTTGTTTGATATTCGTTCAAAACTTTTTAATTAAAGTATTATTCAACAGGTGGGCATTGTGAGAAGAGAAATATCATCAAAATAATACCTTAGAATGAAACGCCTAAGAGTAATTACTTATGCGTTCCTTAAATGTCTGTTTGCAGCTTGTAAATTAGATTGTAATTAAAAATTAACTACCGGGTGGAAACTGTGCATTAAACATTAACAAAACAGGAAGGTTGATTTAAACCATTCCCACTAGACTTACGCAGAAACGTGCTAAATTAAACTATGTCTAACCAAGAGATACTAACTAGGGAAGTATCTAATTATTCTATTTTTCTTGTAAATGAAGTTTGTCGTAGGAATCCTAGTTAATACAGGTTGCAGATGAATGCTCTGCGAAGAAAATTTTCTAAAGCAGTTGTTATAAATTAAAATTAATCACGCTTTGTGTATCGATAGTCTAATGGAAAGAGAAATAAAATGAATTGAAGAAAAGTTAGATAAATACATGGAGGACACAGACTGTATGTCATAGATAAGTTATGAGTTGTTCGAAATGGTTCACGAATATGTTAAGTACAGCTAGTATAAAGTTACTAGTTTGAAAATGAGTAATATTGTTCTCAAGTGATGGTATTATATCAAGGGTGTTCCAGAGGCAAAATTTTCCTGATAATTTGAAATGAAGAACGATAGAAAAGATGGAAGTGGCTATTATCTGATAGAACCATCTAAACCAGGGGTTCCCAACCTGTTTTTACCTACCGATCTCTTTAAAAAACGCATTTTTCCCTCGTCGAACTCCTCATCCAAAAAATACACCATTTTAATTTTAATTAATGATTATAAGAAAAATTATTTATTAAAAAATAATAAAATAATTATAATATACAGATAAGTAACAATATTATTATATAATTTGCCCGTCAACTCCTTGGCATGTATCGACCCCTTTGGGAATCCCTGATCTAGACTGTATTTGGTGAACAGATTCGTGCGCATACTTTGGAAAAGGCTTTCTATAAATTGAGGCCTTTCTAAAGACCGGACAAGGACAGCCAAAAATGAGTGGATGATAAGGGGTAGGGGCAGAGAGAGAGGGGGTAAGAAGACAAAATTGCAACTTAACAAAGCCATAAGAGGAGAAATAAAGACTGACAGAGCGATAAATAAATAGCAAAGGAGATATCTTGTTGATTAGGAGGCAGAATATAGGAGGAAGAGAGAAAGAAAGGCTAATTGTAGATTCGTAAAATTATGTTTATGCCAAAGCATCCGTTGCTTGAAACGTGTAATAGAAACTGCAGTACAAGATGGCCGACGTTCCATGGCCCTATCGCAGCTCCATTGACGTCACGTGTTTTCCTCTCCTCTACTTCGTTTTATTACATTTAGTTGTGAGAGTCAAATTGATTTCTATAAATAAGCGCATCAGAAATTCTGTGGAAAGAGAGAGAGCAGCGGGAAATGCCTATGCCACAATCGGGTACTGGCGAGGTTTACCAAGGTTTGATTAGCGTCATTCTGCCCCCACCCAGGAGAGTTGTCTCTCTTCATTTAATTACATTGGCTGTTGCCAAGTGACCAACGTCAGCTGTGATTGACGCTGGGAATTAGAACGACATGATTTATGGCAGTATTCCTAGAGGTAGAATAATGAAAACATAAGCCACATATTCGATGAACGGATACAAGTTGGCTATTGAAATGTCTAATAGAAGTAAAGGAATTTTAATATAAAGGGCACCATTGCGCCAACGACAGCTATTGTTAGGCTCACGGTAACCTTACGGATTTATTTTGCGCTGCAGTACTCAATTTATTTTGTTGTACAAGCTATTCACTTTCTACTCGTAAATAATAATAATAAAAGAGTCTTTTTAGTTTGCTTTGTCAGTAACTCCGCTAATGACATAGTTAGAAAGGTCTGGGAAATCTAATCTGGCATAAAGGTAACAGCAATTGAATTCTATCTAGTTCACGATGTTGAGGTAGCTCAGCAACTGAAAACAAGCCATGAGTGCACAACAATAGCTACTTATTTTCCCCATCAAGCTCTCGTCCATTGTTACTCTCCATTATCTTTATTCCACTATAGAGCCTGATTTTTGTGACAGCAGCTATATTTAGTTGCGGATATTTTAGCAGACCGTGTTATGGGTATGATGCAACTAGGCCGAGCCGGTTCTTTCACCTCGTTCTGACTAACGCTTCCTGAGTCGTTTACCTTCTTCCCAATGATTTTTTTTTTTTTTTTTTTTTTACTCTTTCTGTCTTTCTTATTTGTTCTTTTGCAATGGAAGAGATGGCTTGAGTAAAGGAAACATTCGCTTTTATAGTCTACTGAGAGGATGTATTTTCTGTTTTACGTTTTCTTTCTTTCTTTTTTTTATTATTATTTTTTTTTTCATTTTGGTGGAGTTCTCTAAATAGGTTAAGCAAGATTTATGAATATCATTGTACACTGAAGAATGATGAGGTTATATTGTTTTTCCTTGCTGCACAATGATAACTTTTAAGTTTTGTTACCATTGCCGTAATAAAGATGGAAAAACACACCGTTAGAACGTTGCATGGGGTTGAAAATAGAGAGAGAGAGAGAGAGAATAGCTCTCATTTTATCCACGTTCAGTGCAGGACCATGTGAAATCTATATGGGTTTTATTATAGTAGATTATTTCTGGTATCTAACTAGTTTTATTTCTTTATAATAATAGCATTGAAATGATGCATCGTGGATAAATTTTTAAAGTTAAGATCCATGCTTATAACAGTTGGTGAAGGTTATTCTCATGCATTATTAAAGAATAATGGGACTTATGAGTTTCCTGTCAGAAAAAGATTAGGTATATTTGGGTGCGGGGTAAAAAATAAATGAAAATAGATAAAATAGAAGTCGGGAGTTATGGCAAATTGGATTGTCTCATTTCTGTCCTTCCAAATATACTTTGATTTTTAATTACTAATGAATCGAATGAGTTTTAAGCCATTTATTGTTTTAATACAACCTGCTGTCGACTGATATTTCGAATAAAAAATTACTGTAACCCGCTGACTTGTTTTCCTTCACGTTATTTGTTGCCTTGTGCACATGTCAGTTCTTATGGGGAAAGCACATAACAGACCACCTTTAATTTTTTTTTATTCTTCAGTCAGTTATTTTACTTCGCGTATTGTCTGTCTAGCCACTCAGCCAACTAAATATGAATGTAGAAAATGACACGTCACAAAAATCAATTTATATTCCACTTGGCAGAATATTTTCGATTGGCGGCAATTTCCAAGCACCAGGCTTCAATGATGTGCTATTTGCATTTTGATAAGGGCGTAATCAGGGTCCTGTTTGGGGGAGAAAAAAGAGGGGGAAGAACGCAGAATACGAAGGGGGGAATGGAAAGGAAGCCCATTTTGTCACCCAGTAACAAATTATCTGATGTCGTTAAGGTAGCGTCTTGATTTATGACGTTTAGTTAGACCTGACAGCGCCATCTATCACAGCCACTGTCTCATGGGAAGAGTGGATCATTGTTCAACTGTCAAGCCAATTCCTGTGGCTAAGGGCAAGTGCGAGGAAGCAGATTGTACTGTGGAGGTGGGAAAGAATTAACACGCTCAGTCGTACCCCAAATCCAAAAGTAAGCGGTAAGTTCATGACGATGGTCATTGTCGAAGTACATAGAGGGGCGGAGTCTCCAGAGATGAAAGATGAATGATTAGGCTTAGTGCTAAGCCTAAAATGCTAAAACACTTGAGAAAGAATCAAAACATTTACTTTCTTTACCATCCTAGTCATACAACCCATACCTAGTAGGAAATTAAAGTTAGATCTAACATAGTGAAGATTTCTGTGGGATATTTTTACGTATTTTAGCGCTCATTCAATTGTTTTCGTAGCTAATAAGACAGGAACGGATGTAGACATTGAACGAAACGAAAGAAAGAAAAAAAAACTGCAAAGGTTAAACTTGGAAACCATCTAAACACGTGCTTGTTCTCTTAGAAGGTTCTTTTCACAAATTGTGTGTAAACGCACCACTCACGCCATGTTGGTGAAGCGTGACGTACACTTGAGAGCCTCTGTTAGAATCCTAGTAACAATTTACCACCGATTTTTGTCATCGCTTAAAAAAAAAAAAGGGAGAGAGAAATCGGTTTCTCACGTTTTTCGAAACTGTAGCGCGTGCCGCAACCACACACGATACGGGAAAAGCCTCCTGTAGTCGGTGGTAAAAGGTTTAAGCCCCGCGCTCGCTCGCGTGGGTGGATCTGTGTTTGTTCGTCGTTTTGACACTGTTAACGAGGGTAGATTCGTTTCATTCACAAGTTTTTTTTTTCCTAGGTTTTTCTTTTCATGTGTAGTCTTATTAAGTAGCAAATCATCGGGGCGAATCGTATATAGCAATAAAACAAGAAGAAGAAATTATAGCAAATAGTTCACTGCTAATAATTTAGTTTCTAACTCTTTTCCCCTTTCTTGTTCATATTTCGATTCTCGGGATTCTCTTTTAATAAACCGCAACAACCATCTTTTACTTTTTCCTTAATTAGTTTTTAGTTATTTACGAGAAAAGAAACTTTCCCAAACAGATAAACGTGTGCCTTTTTTTTTCTTTCTTTCTCATTTAATTCCTTTTGAATTTTCTTAATTAGGTTTAAACATTAAGGCAATTTTTCTCAACTACCAACACTTAAAACAGTTATTTCCAACTCATTTACATTCCAGTCTGTTGTTTAATTTGCTTGTTTACTGTTCTTCGTTTTCGTTTTTTTCCCCATCTTTGTTTTTCTCTCTCTCTCTCTCTCTCTGTTTTTTAACTCTGTGTTTGTGTATGATTACCGATTTGTACTCATTATTTTAATTCTCTTTTGGTTTGCATGCAGTTTTTATAGAGTTGAACGCAAGCTGCTGTTTAACTGTAAGAATGACTCTATTTGCTCGCTGCATCAACTTACCACATGGTGTGATAATACAATTACCCCTATGATCTGTGTTTGTTAATCTAATTATGTATTCTTGTTGCTTATTTACATTGTAACAACCTGGTATAAAATTAACCGTAAAATTCTATCTCCCGAAGAGAATTCCTAGCATACAGTATAGCATGAAAAGTTTCCAACAAATTAGCATCGTATTAGAATGTATCTGTGGTTAACGTATGACAGGTTTAATAAAACTCAAACCCATAAAGGTAAAATAAGTTTAAGTTTTCTGTTTATACTCCGGGACGACCACACGGTCAGAAGAGTTCACAAGATCGAAAATATACAAAAAACAGCACCGTATTTGGCAGTCATGGGTACTTATGAACTCTTTTTCTTGACCACTCAGCTACGGCGGCCGTCTACATAAAAACACCGAACTCACCGCGTCCTCCTTGCTGTAGCATCTATTACGGAATCTGAACTTGCTATTCCGAATCTATTTCGGATTCATCCCTGTAGCAACATACATCACTTTTTTTTTTATTTTCATCTGTTTCAATGTGAGATATTTTACCTGAAAAGCAGGAAAGAATAAAGTCCAATCATACGAAAAAAAAAAAAAAAAAAAACCCTAAATAGCTCTATCGTGTATAGTATCATAATACTACAATTGCCGAATTTTATATTTCGAGATCACCCTCAAATGTTGGTGGTGGGACGGATTGTGATTCGAACATACCACACGATAAACAAGAAATTTTTAAGAAAGCAAGCTTATACAGCATCAGCCAAAAAAAAAAAAAAAAACTTCCCATTTCACCCATCCATTCGCTCCAAAAGTTTGTCCACTTCTTCCTTGAATTTATTTAAGCTATCAACTTCCACAACGACAGATGGAAGTTTGTTCCAGCAATCAACTACCCTCTGGCTAAAGGCAAATTTTCGCACATCTATTCGACAACTGTCTTTCCTCAATTTCAATTTATGCCCCCTCAGGTTTATAATCTGAGCAAGAGGAAGAATCCAATCAGCATTCATATCACCCCGCAGGTGCCTAGTCTCCAGACGCTGCAATTTGCAGAACTTAAGCCTTTCTTCGTAAGAGCACCCCTTTGTTTCCCTCACCAGTCTTTTTGCCCTTCTCTGTACCCGTTCTAGCAACTCTACATCCTTCCTAAAATGAGGCTTCCAGACCTGTACATGTCATGATAAGTGTCGAAAGAATTTTGCATCAGGATCTTGCGATTATCCATAAACTCCATTCAGGCTTCAAACCTAAAAATTTATGTAAAAAAGATTTTTCCATTGACAAACATCTCTGATATCTTTGTTTCGCAAAATGAGCTAAGAAATGTTTTAAGTATCTGTAAATAATTACAGTATAAATATGTTATTAAAAAAAAATCCGTAAAAAAGGCTCTGAGTTGAAAGTTATTGATCACTCAAATTTAAAGTTACCACTAAGAGTGTTTTTCTATGCCGCAATACTAATAAGTAACACTTCTCTGAAAGGAAATATAATGTTACTTATTAGCAGGGTTGTGCCCACCCAAAAATTAACTTTTCGACTTGTCAGCACCTCATCAGTGGGAAGCTAGACACCTCATTAGTGTTGATCTAATATCAGTAATGGGGTAACTCACAGGATGAGGGATGCCAAATGGTGTGGATTTTCAAAATTTTCAAAAATAAGTTAAATGTTCTAAACCTGTTGTAAATAATCGGGCTCACTCAAATGTTCAGTAGGGGGCAGAGGGGTGTCATTTTGTTATCGTGTTCCATTACGCATAAACTGCAGTCCTCTGTGACGGTATAGTGGTTCCGCCACTTTTCTCTCGCTTAGAGAGGTGTGGATTCGAGTCCCGTCATAGTAATGGAAAAATTTCTAAAGACTTTTTCAATCAGAGCAGTGGAAATACAAATCGGCCTGTGCATACACACACTTGTATGCAGTTTGCCTGCATACCGGCGTGATATGGTCAAAGTTGTTGATGCGTCTACAACAGCAAAGATCATAAGCTGTAAGGGCCGGTTCAACTATAGGTGATCAAGACGATCGCCCAAGACAATTTCACTGAAATGACATTTGATTACTGAGCTTTCCACGGATTTTTTTATAAGCCAGGTAATATTTCTTTTTATATCTAAATTTATGTATCTAACTAAAACAGTTTATAAAGTCTTACAGAACATAAGTAGGCTTACTTATCGAAATATTTAAGTTCTAAAAATCAAAGCCACTTTAAATATCAGTATTTTCACACCAAAATCAAATTTAAAGCATCATACAAACCTTCATTTCAGTGGAACTTTTTCTTTATTTTTTTCTCTCTAAATTTATCGTTTGTCTTCTCTGTCCCTGAATGATGAACGTGATGATCAAACCGCATAGGCTCATTCATGCTGCTTGGAAAACTTCAGAAAAGAAATTAACAGTTTTATCTTTCTTCACTGCAGATAACTCTGCATTTTTAAAGGCTGTGCTTGAAAAAGTAATATAACCAAAGTGAACTTATAACAAATAGATAAAAAAAAAAAAAAAGTAATATCACTTGATATCATGCAGAAGGCGAATTAGAGTTGGGTGGGGATAATATAAGAATTCGGACATTAAGTTGCAGAAAGTTCTCTCTGCAGTTGACCTGATTATCAGCGATGTTCAAAACTTGAGCCGTCAGATGTATTTCTTAACACCTGACATGTCTCATGAGGTCATTTGTGTGACATGTGCCGAAGCCCTTTTAACTTGCTGCTTCCATTAGGAGAATTTATGATGCCTCTCCCTTACATAATGCACAGCGATAAAGATCTCCCCTCCCTTAATCACCCTGAGGGAATGATGAAAGTGAAGGTTGTACCTTATGAATGATAACACATGCTCCATGGACACACACACACAGTAAAAACAACGTTTAAAAAATCTCTCGTCACATGACCACGAAAGAAAGAAGAGAATGAGTTTTGTTTCATGACTTAGGGAATTGATGAGATGAATCGTGTAGACTTGCAGGTGCCAGTTTATACATCATAACAAAGACGTACCCCCCATTAAAATAATTACCTTTCATGCCAACCATTAATAATGGTTAAAGGCTCGGTATATAGTTTTTATTGGGATAAACGATTACAGAAATAAAACAGCCAAATTATGAAACCGTGAGTGTTCATTTGCAACTTATTAATAGACATACGGTTAAAGGGTATTAGTTACAAAATATGCCAACATGGTTAGCAAAAGTTATTGAATAACAAGAAGCTATGATCCAGTTGGGAGACCTAGAGAAATATTTGAAAGATTTATCTTTCCTTTCGTTCTGTTTCATCCAGTTTTCTCATTACATGCCTTACGATCTTAAGATATATAGCATCTTGGGGTCTGGGTAATTTGCCTCTGCCTTGATGCTTTTATCTCGAGGTTAATATAGAAGTGAACTAGGTAGATGGTTAGGTATTGATTGCCGTTAAATGTTTAAAAGCAATAAATATTTACCGTAGAAAATAGCGTCTACTAAAAACTTGAGGGGAGACAAATAATTACGTAGTGCTTTTTTGAAACTCCACCTCTAATAATGTAGGTTAAAGCGAATTTTATGAAGATTACGCGATAAACTTAGATACGTGAGATATTTATAGCGAAATTTTTATGATCATCCGAGACAAACTCTGTCAGTTCATGCTTTTTTTTTTTTTTTTGTTTTACTAAGTATATCTAATTATTATGCCACTTTTAAAATATGGCAGATCCATCCTTTGACAACAAATATGGTTTGTAATTGATGATTATGGAAATAAAATAAGGACTTTAAGTTGAATCAGTGGGCTCACCTATTCTGTAATGCTGTTCGAGATACCTCCAAGACACATTATGTAAAGCAAAAAAGAAGTTGTTTCCTTGCCGTAATGAATTTTAACACTCTAGATGACAGGAGAGGGGGAGACTAGTAAATGGCAAATACCGAAGATAAATGTCATTTCCGGGATTTGAATCCAGTTTTCTTCATTCATTCCACTGATAATTTACTTACTCTTGGATTGCGTTGTTGCTTGAGCTCTCTTCATTCCCGTTTATCCTTCACTGTCTTCGTATCTAGAGCCCAGTGCTCGTTTTATGCCTTAATCTTTCATGTGATGACACTCTAGTGTGGCATCAGTCTTCACTTTGGGGTCCAACGCTTCATTCTTTCTTCTGTCATTATTAATTTCTTGTTGGAAGTGCTGAGTGCTGCCACTTGAACAGAATGCGTCACTTACGTGCTCCAAGGGTTTTTGTACATCGAACACAATGTCTCTTTCTTGGGTAATACTTTGTTGTTGGATGGAAGTTAAAATTCCAGTGACAGTTCTATTATTCACCGGTAGAGTGCAGTGCAGTTGGTTTCGAATAGTATTTCTAGTCGAACTTTTTGACACAAAACAAATCAAATTAACAGCTGTTGATAATGAGGGATTAACTTAATTTGCTCTCCTGGGGGAGGTCACGAGCAAATTAGAGTGGGGCACAGTTTTTTTATTTTTTTTAATTTTGCTTCATATTTAATATTTTTTGTTTATTGTAAAGTTCTATCATAGTTTCATCTTATGTAGATTAACATTTAATTATTAAAAGTAAGTGGCATATTTATTTTTTGCTCATCTCTAGCCCAAATGAAATCATTAGTTTTATTCATGGAGGATGCACAACTTCATTTACTGTTATGGAAGATCACGGTATTGTAAAGTTTGAGAGCCTTAAATGATAAACTGCAATTAAAGTAACTATTAATATTTAACCTTTACGAATTATTATAAATTTTATCAAATATAGTCAAACAGTGACGCAGTAAATACATATCAGGGTTCTCAGAGTAAGATAAAAAAAAAAAAAAACCTCTCAGATAAAAATTTCTGGCATTCCAAGTCCAAAAGCAGAATGCTTCATTACATATGAGTACTGTGTAGAAATAGATATACTTATAATTTCGTAACGTCACAAGTGGCAGAAATAATAACTGTTTTCAGACCATATATATATATATATAGAAGAAAGTGGAACGACCTCATCAGGAGACTCGTTGGAGATGGCTACAGATTATTTTGAAATACTGTATAAACCAATAGAAAACAATCCATAAAAAGATTGGTATAAGAAAATATGGCATAAGAAAGGAATAGGCAGCCTTTAAGACTGATTCCCTTTTAAACTATGGTTTATAACGTATAATTTGCAGTTATGTAACATTTTTCACTTTACAATGTTTAACAATTAATTAAGATCAAAAAATTTTACGTACAGATGTTTCACAAATCAAACTGCAAAAGACAAAGAAACCTTAACAATGTTAAAAACTTAAGTCAGACTGGTGTGGAATAGGGTAAATCAAGTGAATAAATCACCACCGAAATTATAGTCCCCCAATTCTTATTCAAATTTCTATGTACGCCTCTGACTGAAGCTGACGATAACGATTCCTATCCTAGTGTCACAGTTTTAATAATGATCTAAGCTGGGAGATGAAAGGATTAAAAAAATAAAAAGAAAAGAAATGAGGTTAATTGCGAAGAAAAATAACTGCTAGGAATTCCAGCCATGAGGATGTACGTTAGGTCAAGGTGATAACTTCTGATGAGCACTCTGAAACCGGGTACGTTGAATGAGGTGTTCACTTGGTGTGGTGAAGTTTCTGTCTGCCAGCATCAAAAGAGCAAATATGAAGGCTATCGGGCTGAGAGTATCTTTATAGTGGAAAATCAGAAAAGAGAATCATGCCCTGTAGTGTCACTAGTAGGAATGGGCACATTCATTCAGCAGGTAAAAAATGAACCCGTCATACTAGCAGCGATTAGTCTAAAATTTTTAAAATGTATCTTTCTTTTCATTCCGAAAAATAGCCCACAACGATCAAAATCCATTGCATATTTACTACCTTGCACATAACAGGCTTTCAGTTGCATATTTTTGAATCTGTAGTATAGTGGGTTCGCCACTCATTTGGTTAGGTCTGGATTCGGAACTCAGACGGGAGAAATCCTTAAAAGGCTGTTCAAGCGAGGCTGTAGTTAGTCTCAGTAGATGGAGTATGACCCTCTCCCTCCATGATTCATGCCGGGTTTTGCACTCGGTACAACATACAAATACCCGTGAACACGCGCACACACACACACACACACACACACACACACTCTTGTGCAGAGATAATACGCTTTGGGCGTTCAAAGTTTTTTTGGTAGGTGCCTAAACAGATAAAATGTGAAGGTCGTGGACCACATAGGTTCTTGCAAGAAGCGGTCTGCAGGCCGCAAGAACATGCCTTACCCCTAATTACACATTTTTCGAAATAAAATTTGATTTTTATTAGCATTTATATTTATAGTCTAATTTTTTTTGCATTTACTAATTAAACGAAAATCCAACAATTATTACATAACACTAATAACATTCCGATTATATGGTTATAATAATATTGTTAAATACTGCATAGTCACCTGTGGAAGATGCATAAAACATCATAAGAAAAAAAAATACAGAAAAATCGAATATTAAAAAACCCCCAGATATTTTCAAATTTTAAACTCATATCACTTAGATCTGCCTATATGGCAGATCTAAGTGATATGAGTTTAAAATTTGACCTCACATTCCTTCACAATGTGAAGGAATGGGTGACCCATGGGCCGCAGGTTGGACACTTTTGTCATAAGCTGTATGCACAATTAATTGACTTCTTTTTTTTTTATTTATATACTTTTTCGCTGATTTTTTATATACGCAATATTTTTTTTTGGTCCGATCTTCACTTGTTGCTCTGGATAATAAAACTCCAAAGCGGGAAGGAGATAAATATTACTCCCAGTGAACAAGAATCTCCAGCTTTAGTCTCTAATCACCATTCATACTGACCTTTCTCTACAAATGATTATTTCCCCCTCATTTCATTAAGATGCCTGTTTCACCTTCATATTTTACCACTGTTCACTTTACCACTATTTCACTTCACCTTCATATTTCATCACTATTCACTTTACCACTATTTCACTTCACCATGTGATTATTTTAAACAAACAGAATCTGACTGCATGTATTTGTGTATTATATTTGCACTCATACATTCTTTTTACAAGGATTTTTAAATAACAAAAGGCAATTTCTAAAACAGTTTATTGGGAATACATTACAGTTAAACCAATTAATACAAATGGAATTGAAATATAAAAAATCATATTTTTTAATGAAATTATTCCATAAATCAAAATGAAGAAATAAAATATATTAATGTGATCTTTGGATTTTTCACAAGAGTGTTAGCGTTTGACGAAATTGCTTGTCGTAGTTACCTTCGAAGATACTTATGGTCTGATAAAATCAATATAGGCTATATTTATAATCTTGATTTTGATTTTACGTATTTCATTTTGGAAAATACAAAACGGCTGATCATGTTACATGTACTCCCGATTAGGAACATTTTAAAGATCGTTGTTAGGATAGATTACATGGGAAGATATGGTTCCACTCCCAAATTCAGAGAAATTACAGAAAAACAAACACACAAAAAAGATAAAAATAAATAAATGCTTAACACGGATATTATCTACAGCTTGTTGCAGGCGCCATGAAAGATTCCGCGGGCTATATGTTATCCATCCATGGCAGAGTGTGCGATCTGATCGAATTGGTTAGTATACCGAACGGTCTAGCTGTAGTATAAATGCTATTTTCATACAGCTATCCGGTAATGAAGAATAGCTAAAATAATGATCAGCGATTTCTTTTTTCCCAATATCTCTTATTCCAGTAATTACCTGTCTTCAAAAATTCAATGCCATCAACATTTTTACATTCCTCATTTCATATTACAATATTAATATAGTAATAATGTGAGTATTGTATAATACATTCACCATTTAAATCCCTCAAGTCCCGAGAAACAAGTAATGTGCCTAGAAAAGTCAGCAGTGATAGGAACATATCTTCCGCTTCCAATTACTATAGTTGTTTGTTCCTAAAAATCGTAAGGAAGTCTCCAACTAAACGTAGAAGTGAAGTGGAGAAGAGTGATGGACCAACACTTTCAAAGTGTATACACAACACAGCATAGTGTAAATGCATCCGTCATTGTATGACAGGCATTTACCCTTATTAGATGCATACATTTACAGGCTATTGTGACGCTAGAGTTGTGCGAAAATTAATATAGGATTGTAGTCCGTGATTATTCAAATATTTATCGGCCAGGTAGTTTAGTAAGTTATTAACGTGTACACGGTAGTTAACATTCAAATTAGTCACTTTGTGAGGGAATTGTTGATGGACTTTTGTTTTTTTTTTTTTTGTGTACTTAACTCTAAGTTATATATTCATGTGTCAGTTTGGAATTTATTAATTATACAGTGATGCAGCAGGAGAGGGAATTGCTTGTCTGTTTTCATTGACAAGCAACTCGTGAGTCTGTTGTAGTTGCAAATGTTTCGGTAACGGCTGGCTGCTTGCTCTGGGAGTAACAAGGGCGGATCCGTACAATGGGACGCTGAACGTGTCCCACAATGCGAGATTCCCACTTCTACCTTTCTCGTAATAGTGCGTTGTTCTTGATGAAAATACAGTACTTACTATAGAAAGATTTTTTTAATAAATAAATAATCTTTATTGAATGTACCAAAACTTAGAAGTAACGAATGAAAGGTACATAATGTCCATCACGACAGAAAGCCAGGTACTAATATTAAAAATATAAAATACAAAAATACCACCACTGTCAAAACTCTGTTCTAAATTTTGACTTTGATATAAAACCCGAGCACAAATTTGATACTGATAGTATCAAATGCTAAGAAAATATCTACATATAATAAGTCCAGTTGATATTTTTCGCGAAGTTATTTATTTATACTGGGGTGGGGGACCATGATAGTGACAAATAAATTGGTCACAGATCTCTCAGTACGTCGCTGTGTATTCAACCTTGAAAGGTAGAGTTTATGATTACAAGGCAGGAGAGCTCGCTAGAGAACTTTGGATAAGAATGATGAGTTTGCAAAATGTAGTGTAGTATTGTATATGTAATAGTACACAATACCTTCGTACATTTGGAGATGGCGTCGCTTGCATATTGGAACTATTCAAGAGGAAAAGGATATTACATTAGGGAGAGAGAGGAGGAAAACCAAGACACATAATCCATCCACATATGTAAATTGATGTTGTTAGCATGGCTTGGATTGTTTGTTTCGTAACCTCTACTTTAGCTACTACTTTTGTGCAAGATAATAGGATATTGCAAGCGTTTTTTTTTTATTATTATTTTGCTGTTAAATTGATTTATGTACTAAGCCTTTTGTACGCTGCCGTTTGAGATAAAAAAATTTTGCTTGTTCCGAAAAATAGGCAAACAACAACGTATTTTCTTATAGCGAAAGATAAAATCCAAACATCTGGTTACTTTAGTAAGTAATAGCATACTCTCTGCTAAAAACTCTCTTATACTGTACATTATATTTATACTTCAGTTAGAAGAAACGGAACTCTTTTAACCTGCAGTGACCTGACCTTTAGCGGTTTCTTTGTTAATGGCAAAGTTGCTGCGTATTGTTTTGTCTGCAAGGACGTTCCTTTCTGCTGACACTGAGGGAAGGTTAGACTATCCCAAGTAAGCATCCAGTGTGCAGCCGAACTGGGTTAGGTTACAGACATACTCACTGCCAGCAACCTTCGTTCAACTGCTCAGAACATTGGCCTACTTTCTTTACTCTTTCCTTCGCGAGGTAAACCGCTTTCCGTGCGCCAGTAGATGTAGATGTGTATGATCCACGAGGGAAGGAAGAAAAAAAGGGAAAAACACTGTTCGGTCCCCCAACAAATATTCAGGTTATCAGAGGTCTTCACCTCAGCAATCGCTTTTATTCTAATTAATGGGATTCAAGGATTTCTCACTGATAACATCGTTCACTTGAGCCGGATGTTGTCTTACCTACGACAGAATGTTCCGTATTTGGCTCCTTGAACACCCTGCCCTCAAAGAAAGAAGGAAAGAAATAATAAAATAGATCAGAAAGAGAGAAACAAACAGCCGGAAGAAGGAAAAAAGAAAGAAAAGGATTGATAAAAAATGGAAGGGGAAAGAATGAGAGAGAAATAATCATAACTGTTACCTTTCATCTAGCAATAGCCGAAGTAAAATATGTTAATATTCATAATTATTACGGGATTTTCCTTAATCGTTACTAAAAATGAACAGTGTCAGGATTTAGGAACTCAGGAGTCTTGCAACAAAATAAACGTCAATAAAAGCTTATCTACGTAAAGCAGTATGTTAATCGTGAACAAAAGTCTTGATTTTTAAACGAGTTGTTTCACAAAAAACATAAAGCATGCGAGTGATGGCGTACATTGTTTTTCAAAAATGAATAGCTCGTATTCTATTCCCCAAGAAGAGTTCATTCCATCTGCAAATGTTTCGAATATATTTGGAACCTCTTAGTTACATTCATCTTTAGATGAAATACATACAATCGGATTACAAATGAAATACTTCTATTCATATTTAATATAACTTATCATATTATTTGATAAACCACAAATATGATTATTCTCCCACACAAAACAAGCGAAATTAAAATTATGAATCCATTAAAAAAACTAAATTATATTCTAGTTATTTGATTATGGAGTAAATAAAGAATCCTCTTGTATAAGTATTAAAGTGTAATATCTAATTTAATAAATTAGAAACTGTGTAATTAAATTTCCATGTAACGGCTAACACAGTTCATTACACACTTAGTGGTTTGTATACAAAATATAAACTGTTTGTCCTCTTTAACGCTAGAAAATAGCTTTTGGGTGATGTTGCGTCAAACCGCTGTGGTCTCCATGCTAGCGGAAACTATTACAGGTGCGCGACATCAGGGAAGAAATGGCATGGCTTGAATAGCTTAAGTTTGTTTTCATTTGCTGATATCGTTAATTAAAACTTTTTGAAAACAAAGCCATTTAGTTAAAATTAAGACTTTTAAACTTGTTTTCAAGATAGAGGGCTTTAAACCTCGGTTCGGTAAAAGATATAATCTGAAATCTGACTCCTCATCAAACTTAAGAGTATTTCTTTCAACTTTGTCAAGGTGTAAGCCGAAAATGCTTTCTTGCACATGAATACAGCTGAAAAGGGGGAAAGGGGAATTAATAAATTTGCCTGCCTTTTTTCACAAAGGAGTGGATATTTTTGCTCCATTTCCAACTAAAGCTCATTGGAGACTTGGTGTTTGATGAAGTTTATCACTCGTAATCAACTGAAATATCTATCATGGTTTCTTATTAAGAAATTTTGTAAATTAAAATAAAACTAAAACAACAGTAATAAAATATAGAATAGGAAAGGAAAAGACGCGATTGCAGATTTTTACTGGCGAATCTCTCGGAATTTTCGTGGGAACCACCGGTTGAGAAACAACAGGCTAGATTCCGTCCCCCTCTCCGGACATGTTTCCTAGATGAGACATTGCATTACACCTAAATTGTTGAAATTCCTTTCTGGTGTACCACCCTACAACACCCAAGCGTGCAGTTAATTCTTTTAACTCTCTGAGCGTAATCTTGAGATACGGATGTTAAAAGATAGTTTTGTTACAATCAAATTATAATGGAAAACCAGTTTTGGACCAGAATTGCTAGCTTGATGTAGGTTTTGGGTCCGGTTCTATCACCAATTGGCCGAGCATAGTAACTTTATCTCGTTAATCCATGCTTCACTGCCAGAATTTGAAAAGATGTGAAAAAGAATATGGTTATTTAGGATCAAACTAGTTATGAGCTATGAAAAACTGAATGTATCATCCAATACAAAAAAATTCGTTTTCTCCTTTTCTATAATATTTATTTAGTTGCGAGCTGTGAATTTACAGTTCCCGTCAAAAACATTTAAGTACTAAAGTGGTAATAATATGTCAACCACCATGTAATGGCTATGCAGTACGAAAACGCAATGTTATTGCCATGTAATAGCTTTGCCGATTCCAAAATTGAATGTGTTCAAGCATGTTAGCAAGCGTTTTTCTAGTACTGGCTGCCACACAGGTGAATCCTAGTCTTACCGTCGATAAGGGGCAAAAAGGAGTTGAAAATATCTCTAGGGAGATTGAAGATATATGTGTGTGTGTGTGTGTGTGTGTATATATATATATATATACACACACAGCAAGAGAGAGAGAGAGATCTATGAGATAGCCCTCATAATTGCTTTCCACATGCAGCCGGGGTCAGCCAGAGAACAGACTAGCGCGATTTCCGCTTTATTACTTTATTATCAGAGCCATCAGTTTTATCAAAGCCTTCCTACACTTCCTTTTATCGCCAACTATATTTTTTGCTATTAAGTTTATACAGTGGGTCGTGATATTTTATTTAATGTACACAATTTGCTGGCACAGATCATTTAGTTGTAATTACACCATAAAATAAAACAGCAATCATCATTAGTATCCTTGCTAGTAGTTATCATTAAGGGCAATAAAGTCCCCGATTCCTCCTCTTGATTACACTTAATGGTAGCGGATACTTTATATAGCAGAACGCTTATATTTTCTCATACGAAAAGAAGTCATCCTTTATTTAAAAATAGGTCATTTTGTGTCGTATAATATGGGCATAATGGGAAGTCTTCTCCTAGTTGGGCGTACACGCAGTCTTCTTCAATCATAGATTTATGAATATTGTAAACAGAAATGAGAACATTTTCTCTCATTTACAGACATATTCCGAATGTTTGAACATCTCTGCCAAGGTGGACATGTTTAACTTATTTTGAATTCAGCCTGAGCGCATCCTGTAGGGGAAATACATATACACTAGTTTCCAAAATTTTAGGAACAAGCGCTTATCTTCTAAAAAGCAAAGACAAAATATTTTCTTTTTAGTATATTAAATTATTATAATAACAGACGGTTGTATTCAGAATAAATTTATATTTTAATGGCCTTTAGTTGTCTATTGAAAGAAGAAGAAAGTGCGTATCTCAAAAAGAGCGAATTTTTCTGCGTCAACTTTCAGTCACTTTTGTATTCATCTTACAAGGGCTTAAATGAGATTCGTTTTTATATTATTAATAAACATTCCTGCGTATTTTGTAATTTAAAGGAACTAATTAATATAAATATAAGAAGGCTGATTTTTAAAAAAAAGTACATGTACAGTATTGAGACTGCATATATATCTCCTATAAATTGAACCGCGTAGGGGCCTATTTTTATGACTGTTGCCTGTTATGTTGTTACTGCATATCCAGACAATGGTAATGCATCCCAATAAATCCAGTCTCGTCCTCCCCTTAGCCCTTGCTCCTTATGCAGCAATTTTTAACTTGAAGAAGTATTCCTCAAATGAACTTTTACTTTCCCCCAACTTAATTTTTCTTAAGAGCTTGAAAGGCAGAAGATTTGAAAATCTGGTAACAATTAAACAAAACGCGACGGAACAACTTTTGCCGATCTGAAAATTGAGTTTGGGAGATGCGATGCATCTGCTACTGGAAGGAACTGCATTCTGAAAGAGCTTGCACTGAGTTGGCTTTGCATTAGCAACAACTCCTTATGTAGGAATGGATTGGTCTGCAATGCTGGTGAAGGCTCAAATTCGGGAATAGCTGATATAAGATTGGCATTTTTTGATCAGTTTTTGAATGTGTGCGAGAAAGAATTGGTCGGCGTCGAGATCTTTTCGATTTCGAACATGGAATGATTGTGATGGCAAGATCTACAGGTGCCGGTATCTTGACAACAGCCAATATGGTTAAGTGCTCTCGTTCTGTTGTGTCACGACTATACCATGACTGGCTCAACAGCGGTCAAATAGCCAGTCATAGGTCACACCTGAGACAGCCACTTGTAGTCGACGTGCGTGGTGAGCGTCGAGTCCTGTGTCTCGTCTCATGACGCAGCATAGTGGCCCAGATAACTACCCAGTAGGAATAACAAAACCAATATCCACGTTGGTTATGCGCTGGACATCAGCTCGCGTAAGCTATGGTAGTCGACGGCCATAGCTTATGCACGGGTACCCATGCTCACTGCGAGGTACAAGAAACTGTCCTTGCATCGGCATGTCAGCGCCAACATTGGATCATCACCGTGTGGAGATCTGTCGCCTGGGCTGATGGATCCCGTTTTCAACTCGATCACGCTAATGGGAGAACCGCATTTGGAGAAAGCAACATGAGGCCATGCCACCTGGATGCGCTGTTGGTGTTTGACAAGCCGGAGACAGTGGTGTTTTGGTTTGGGGACTGTTTTCGTAGCATGCCCTGGATTCTCTGATCACTATTAATTAACGGATAAATGAATACGCATACCTTTATGTCGTCGCCGACCAAGTATGCCCCTTCATGATGACAGTTTATCCAAACTGTGGTGTCTATCAATAAGACAATGCGCGATGCCGTAAGGCCCGGTAGGTTCTAACTGGTTTCAGGAACGTGATAATTCTCCATCCTTCCTTGGCCTCACAACTAACTCGATCTCAACACAGTTGAGCATGTTTGGAACCTACTGGAAAAGGATATTCCTGCTAGGACCATCCACCTGACAATGTGCTATCATTGCTGGATACATTGGCATGGCAACATATGGGTAGCACTACAACAGGACATCCTACCTTGTGGAGTCCAAGCCAAGACATGGTTGGATTATATTACGGGCAAAAGGTGGGCCCCACGAAGTGTTAGGTAAGTATTGCTAATGCAAAGCCAGCTCAAGTGTACTTTGAATGGGATTAACCTTCCCTACCTGGAAGTGCCGCATCCTAGTTTTCACAGGTTCAGTCTCAATATTTTTTTGGTCTGCTCTCGTATACCGTATACCACGATAATTAGATTTTAAATAAAAATTGAAATATAAACGGAATGATTTATGAAATTTAGATATTGTTTCCGTCTTCAAATATTTGGGCAAACATTGACTAACATGAGTTGCCATTTCTTGATTTCATTGAATCGGATAAAGATAAACACAGCCAGACACGACCCGCGTAATACACATCTCTGATGAATTACAGAATGAGTTTGAAAAACACCTCTAAATCAAACTGTAGGTTTGTGATTTGAGGAGTTTCTCCTCATCACTTACAAGCAGTATTCCATAGTCGGTACGACTATGGAATACTGTTTGTAAACAGTACGTTTAAAATTTTCCTTTCCACTTCTGCCCACACTTTGAAATGTTGTTCTTAACATTTTCGTAGATTTCAAAGGCACGGTAGAAACTTGTAAATCCGACATCATATCACTTGCCCAAGATTTGAAAATTCCTTTTTTTTTTTTTTTTTTATGAAGGTTATACACATAGCCTAAGTTATCAGGGCTAATTGATTCGATTGTTGCCAGCATTAAGACGACTCCAGTGGCCGAGTGGTCAAGCACCGGAGTACATAAGTACACACACTTGAATGACCGTGGTTCAATCTCGCGTGACTACTAAATACGGCAAAGTTCTTGTATTCTTTGTACATTTTGAATTGTTCTGATCTTATGTGGTTGTCCTGGAATATAAATATAAATTCATTTAAGCCAAAATATTAACCCGTACTGCCAGTTAGTCCAGTAGCCTACTTGCCTAAGAAATAATGGTTACCAGTTACATACTGCCTTCAGTATGGCGGCTGCGATTATATTGTCCAATATTTTGGGTGGGGAACCTTTTTACATTGAAAGACCATATTTTATTTAACCAAGATGCTATTAGGCCGCATGCTGTGAATTTAATATATACACATGTGTACAAAAAATATATATATTTTTGTAGGCATATTTACAATTGTAATTACAGCCTGTTATTGTATGAGGAATTTAAACAAAAAAATTAGTGAAGACATTTGTTTAGCAATGATGATAACAAAACTAAAAATGGACGAACTTGATAACAAACTACAGTATTTAATGACTTTTTTTGTGACTGCTTAATGCCAGATAGTAGTCTGATATTTGGTTATAACGTCGTTGAGCTTAGTTTTAATTGGTCCTCCAAGTGATATCCATCATCTGAGATCTCAAGCTCGTTTTAATTTGTGTCATATATGAAACTGTTGATTCACAACAGTAGTTGTGCCAAAACAAGATAGCATTCGACGAGCATGTTGACGTAGATGTGGATATTCAACAGCATTTTTCCATATTTGAAGAGGATCCTTCGCATCAAATAGAGACTTCAGAATATTATCTTCTGAGAGCTCAATTAATTCCATCTATAAGTCATCATGTGCTTTGGAAACATCAATCAGGTATGATTGAAAAGCTAGTTTCAGTGTGAGATCACGTTTCTTAAAATCAGCAAACCTTTCATTGTATTCTTCAATCAGGGAGTCTATAACAGCTGTGTATTCTTTCATATCGCATTTCCTTAAACTTAAACTGTAAAGTAAATTATATTAGAAGAATAACGATATATAAAAAAGAGAATAGATAAAATTTACCTTAAAAATATTTTTGAGTTTGGTGCTATGTCATGAAATAAAAGGCGGATTTCGCATTTGAGAGAAATAGACAGAAGGCCGCAGGCCCCAGCCCTGTGGTAGGTAAAAACAGTGGAATATGATATAGCAATCAAATCGCCTTAAAAACTAAATATGTACTACCATCGGAAAAATATTAAAAAACGTTCTGGATTTTTCAGGATCTACTGTATTACACACTAGCGCACGATGATGTTATTATTTTGCGATATGGCTTGGATTTCGGAAAGGTTGCGCGCCTAGGAGCTTGCTAACCCATGTAAACGATTCCGTGCTGTTGCCCATAGTCTTCAACCACCTACAGAAGTGCACTACGCTAAACGCTTTAAAATCGGGGATTTTAAAGCGAAAAATTTCGGGGATTGAGCGGTGCCGGATTTTAGAGAGGTTGCCTAGTGATTCAGGAACAGTTTTAGGAGAGCACATTTCAGTGAATATTAAGCAGAAACAGCTGAACTTATTTATATTCAGTCTATGTAACTATATTTATAATGACTATCTTGTGCATTCATTTGTTTTTGCGAGCAACAAGATTTAAATAGCATGGCTAATGCAATGGTCTTAATTTCTACAGCAGAACAAACATGGCTTTGAAAAGGATTGCCTTGGTTTTGCGCTAGTTTCAACAGATAGCATTAGCTATATTACAACTTTGAAAACTGCGAAGAAGCGAAACATGGAACAATTCTTTACACCTGTTTTCTCTGCATGTTATCACTAGATGTCACTTACTATCTGATGAGGCACCAGTTAGTCCTGAAAGTGGCTGTCATAGCAGTCTCATTGTTATTTATTTATTGTTATTTGTTTTTTTTTTTTTTTAGGAGCATTAGCAACTAAGGCCATATTGCTCCGGGAATATGCGGTGGTCATTCCCTGACCTTTCCGCATCCTCCGTATTTGGTAGTGACGGTCTCGAACCCCGGTCTAATCAAGAAGCGCGGGCTACGCACTGCTGCTTCTTCCCACCTGGTTACGGAGGCGCCAGCAGTCTCATCTTTGAAACAAATGGCCAGTTAAGTTTTTATAGAGGCCATCTATTTTAAAGTAGTGCAATACTAGACCAACTGGTTGAAAAGGCAAGTTTGTTGTGCTGTGAGAATTAAGAATATTGCATTTACCTGTGCAGTTTACACTCACTGAATTGTGACCACACCATCTGTAGTGGACTAGTAAGTCAAAGTGATAAAGTAGCAGTTATGGGACGTGGTAAAGATATCATGGAGTTTCGAAAGGGCTCATTATGGAAGCTCGTGTGTTAGGTGCTTGCATATTGGAAACGGCACGTCTTGTCGGTTGCTCACGGCTCACTGTGGTTAAGGTGTACAAAGAATGGTGTCGAATGAGTCAAACCACCTGTAGCCAACAGAACTGTAAAGTATTACGCAAGGTTAATGTTCGTGGTAAGCAAAGGGTGCAGCGCGTTGTACGGACTCAACGGCAGGTCATTGTGCAACAGTTGACGTCGCAATACAATGTGGGGAATGCGAAAACAATATCCGAAATGACAATGCTCAGACGTGTGGGGGATCCACAGCAGACGACCAAGGAGTGTGCTGGGTGGATGAGTCCAATAACCTGGTGAAACACACCGACGGACGCCTTCTTGTGTGGCGCAAGAAACACCAGTCCATGGACTCATTGTGCATGGTACTCATTATCCATGCAGGTGGCGATGATTGCTTAATATGGGTCATCTTTTTCTGGAAAGAACTAAGATCCTTAGTGTTGGACCAACGTTTCACTGGTGAGGTCTACAGGCAATTCTTAGGAAGCCATATGCACCTTGCCATGTTGCATTTTTTCCCGGAAAGAAACGGGATCCTCTAAAGACGATAATGCGCCGTGTCATCGGTTCCGTTCTTCGAACCATTCGTGTGCACGAATGGTTCGAAGAACAGAGTGAAGATATTACCCATCTTGATTGGGCTCCAAATGAACACCTGTGGGATGTTTTGGAACGGGAAGTTAAGCGTATGGGCACTTGAAACCGTCATCTATTCCGACATTATGGAAAGCCTTGTAGGCAGCATGGCTGCATATCCCTGCGGACGTCTTCAGACATCTAGTGGTGTCAGTGCCATGGAGAATCCCTGTGAACGGTGGACCAACACCATATTAGGTAGGTGGTCACAATTCAGTGATCACATAGTCTATATCCTGCTGGCCTCCAAAATAGAATAAACACAAGATCATATAAAGAAAGAAGGGTCACTCTTCTTTTAATAGATTCTTAAAGACAAATACCATTGTTGATACGTGTGTCGGATTTCCCCCTTAATATTTCAGGATTATTAAACGTTGATGGTTTTTTTTTTTAATATGCTGGATTTTGAAGAATTCCAGATTTTAGAGAGTTTACTGTACTGTATTTCTAACTTCGAGTTCTGTTCTTTGTTTCCACTCCAAAAGCAAGATTTAATAAGTCGTAGGTTTCCGTAGATTTTTTGCCAAGTTTTGAACAGCATTTGATGCACTCTTCTATAAATTTCTGAAAAACAAAAATTGCAGGGAGCACCACAGGGGACCTTACTTAATGGCGCGTTACTTTTCACTAACTAATGATGAATAGTAAGTGAGTGGTGATAATAATGGTGAGTGACTGGATTGTGGTGATCGAGTCATCGAATTGAATATCTGACTCTTGTCATTGGTATGTTGTGTTTATACTCTGGCATGGCCAAACAGGTAAGAGTTTACAAAGAATCATTTTGACATGAATATTGTCATTAATCTGATTTGATAGTCACGTGAGTTCGAATCACGGTTAACTCAAACGCGTGTGCCATTGTACTGCAGTTGACCACTCGGGCTAAGGCTAATGACTGTTGCTTTATGAATGTTCAAAGGATTCGACGAATCACCTATGACTTCATTCTAATGAAGTTATTCAAAAAAAAAAAAAAAAAAAAAGAGTTAGCTGAGGGTCAAATATAAATTAAAACAGAAATAATAATAATATGGCTTCAAGCTACACCGGAACTGCAGTGACATGGTTGTTGTTGTTATTTGGTTTTTAGGAGCATTAGCAACTAAGGCCATATTGCTCCGGGGATATGCGGTGGTCATTCCCTGACCTTTCCGCATTCTCCGTATTTGGTGGTCACGGGCTCGAACCCCGGTCTAATCAAGAAGCGTGTGCCACGCACTGCTGCTCCTGCCCACCTGGGTAAGGAGGCGCCGCGGTGACATGGAATATGTCCTCTGGCGTGATTCTTTTAATTGAAGATGCTTTTGGTAAAAAAAAAAGCTGCTTATGATATCGTAAGTTTGACCTACTTAAGCTATAAGCATACCATTATAGTCTCTTTGAGGTAAGTTGCGTAATTATTATTCCTTGCAATGCAATGGAGAGAAATATTGCTGAATTTCTGTTTATTTAAGGAGTTGTTCATCTGAGAAACAGTAAAGGACGAGTGCTATAAATTCCATTATCACCACCTTTTTTTTTTTTTGTTTTTTGTTAACAAAGACTCTTTTTAAAAGTTTTAAAACGAAATGCTTTCTTATATATTTGCTAGTGTATTGCTACGCTAGGCATCCGATTTTCGTTTTCAGACCAGAATGATTAATTCTCCTTAGTGACTGCAGGAAATTTCTAACGGATTTTTCAAGTAGCTGAGGGGTTAAAAGTGTAGACTTCTCCTCGGTAACTCAAATGTTTCATCGCTCAGAATGCACAACTGATAAATACGATGTGTCAATGGTGGTCAATCACTGAAAAATATAAAATTTTGTATAAAATGTTTGTCCTTTGGTTGGACAAACATTGGGCCAAACATGACATGGGAAACTATTTTCAATAACCACGATAAAAAAAATATTAAAATAAAAGTATTACACTTTTTAAACTGTTAACTATCGTACCGAATGGCGCTTCATGCCCTAAGTTTCCTCGACGCTTATTCAAAACAACCCCGATCTTTGAATATGTCTCTTTTATGCGAATCGAAACATTCTAGGTGTTTCGCAAATATCTGTGGTATCATTAAAGCCATATTTGTTAATTGCGAGCTTACATTTCTCTGGAAAGGTCACTGAAATGAAGAGCTGGGGGTGGAAGGGGGATAAATAAAATATAACTGATAGACAACTTATGTTCTTTACCGTTCCCATTAGGCAAACAAAATTCTTATCATAATAGCACAATTAATCATTGACATTAAACTTTTCTCTGTCGCCCCCAAGCTAAGAAAACGATCTAAAAGAATAGAAACGCATTTAAAATCTATGAGCTGCAACTAATCATGTCTAGCAACTCTTTAAGGCCGACAAGCCAAGCCATTGAGACTACCATTCTTCACAGGGAGATCATTCCGGACCAGGTAATTTAGGAATGACTAATAATCATCTATTTGGACCCTGGTACACGTGCATTTAAATGGGCGTTCGTAATTACAGTTCTGCCCCTTATCTATGACTCCATCAGACAATTTATAGGATCCCTGTTTATATGACCATGTTTCACTATAAACAGTCCGTTAGGAAATGATACACGAGTCTCCAGAAATGACTTCACACATTACACGTTAGGCTTAAGATATACTTTCAAGGTCAGCAACATTCTTTTCTAGTCCAGGGGTATTCTTAACCCTTCCCCCCGTATTTTGAATGTCTACATGATTTAGGTATCCATTCCTCCCACGAAGCTAGGTACCTGGACTTTAATATCCTCTCAGGCACTTCTACAAGTGTTATTTGAAGGGTGACTTTTGCCCATAGACAGAATTAATGGTGCTCTGCCCTTGACACTCAATTGTTTTGCTGTAGTCATTATTGCACATACGCAGTGACCACTTCCAAACAAATGTCTGTGAACTGCACCATTAACGGAATATCAAGTAGGCATTAAAGAAAAACTTGTTTTTTTTTTTTTTTGCTTTTCTGTCCTGCCCGGGGAGAGGTCAATCGTCAGTTTGGTTTTTTTTTTTTTTTTTTTGTGCTGTATTCCGATCGATTTTTCCCCCTCTTGGTTTCATTCTAGTTACGTCGTTTCGTTTTGACTCTCTCTCTCTCTCTCTCTCTCTCGCTCTCTCTCCCTCTCTCTCTCTCTCTCTCTCTCGCTCTCTCTCCCTCTCTCTCTCTCTCTCTCTCTCTCTAAAATCATTTGTTACAGTAGTTTCAAATTTTTTTAGTCACATTATACTTCGCAGATTCGCAAGTTTTGTCTTACAATTCTTTTCATATTAGAACTTTTTTTTTTTTTTTTCTCTTCAGTCATTATTCACATTTTCGTAGATTCACAGTTTGAAGCCCATTAGGCCAAGTATTCCAAGGTAGTTTTTAAACAAATATAAACAGTAGAATTGAATTTTTATTGACGTATGGTATATTATTGGAGAGACCTAGTAAGTGAAATGGAGGCGGCATGAATACTCAAGTGGACATTTTAAAAAACTATGGTATTTGCATTCATCTTATTGAATGTTTATATGTTAGATTTTGTCTGGGGGATTTGAAAGAAAGTGCATAACACGTTCTATCACATCTACTTAATATTATGCGGTGATTTTTATTAATATTATATACAACTCTATCGAAGTAGACCTATATCGTATGAGCCAGTATATTTGTTTATTAATACTTAGGGAATAACTTTATATATATATATATATATATATATAAACTGCGTGAAACATGAACCGCAGACCCCTGTTACTTTTTATTGCAATTTTTTTAAACTAATTTTTGAATATCATCGTTGTAAAATATTTTTAAGAAATTAGAGACAGTCATTAAGAAAATACTCGTAAAAGCCATGCAACTTAGATTTTTGATAATGCTAGATAGGTATTTCTTGATAAGTTGATTTTAACTGCCGTATTATGCTTTAGAGCTTTATTTTTATTGCACCCCATATCGATTTATATCAAGAAAGTAGTTTACTGTATACGAAGATATACACTATCCTACCAAAGGTATAGGACAAATGTAGTTGTGAACAAAACATGTATTGATTCAAAGAAATTAATAGCATCTTGGCCCATTTTTGGCCGAAATGATTGTTTAAATGCATCTCGAAAACTTTCTACAATATCATCAGATTTCTATTTATGATAGAAATCGGATGATATTGTGCTCCAGTCCTCCTTTAAAGCTTTTGTAAACTCTACTAATGAAGTGGGCTGTTTTGGCCTTGCCCTAATTCTGTGTTCCAATTCACTCCAAATTCGGTTGGCTGTAGTGCTGGCCACTACAGTGTTTCGATGTTATTCTTTTCAAACCACGCGTTCACAATCCTTGCTTCAAGATATGGTGTTTTTTCTTGTTGGAAGGTGTAAGAGTCGCTTCCATAAAATGCTCACATTGTGGAACACGCAGAATTTCCCATTTCTGGGCAATTCTGTGTGCCTTACGATGTCTACGTCTACATTTGGAAGACGTAGCATTCATGGCTCCATGCGCTGTGACCAGTGGACTTAGTCCATACAATGAGAAACATCCCCCTCAAACCACAACACCTCCCAGCTTCACATTTGAAACAACACGTGCGGGTAGTCAGTATTTATCAGGCATCTTCCATACAAAAACACCTGATGGGTGGGATTTCTATAGAGTCGCAGTCCGGATTCGTTGTGTCTTGCGCCATGCCGGTCTACGATGTGCATCTGTTTTTGCTATTAAAGGCCTAAAAGTTCTTATATGAAAATTCTTGTCATTCAGTTTTCCTCAAGTCTTCGGAACATTTACAGGTTTGCCTTTGGTTGCTCACAACTCCAAGTTCAGATTCTCTAAGGTCTGATGGCGAGATCGAGTAATCAGCCTTCTCAAGGCGCGTTAGCTGCTGTCAGTTTGTATTTTTAATGCCTACTTAGTAGTTTCTTTGTCTCAGTGTCACCTTTCGACTTCCGTTACTTCAGCACCTTATCAATTGTTCACCTAGAAATTTTTATTATCATTATTGAAATCAGTTTATTGAACCAATAAGTATGGTATGCACCCCTTACATGACCACTCAGCCAGGAGGGCGATCCATCTTACAGTTAATTATTTACATCACATATTATCTACTAATGCATGCTACAACAATTATTTACTTACAAGTCCATATCACACAATACACTGGCATATACTGATATGTAACGTTCACAAGTTAGGTTAGCATAAGCTTTAACAGTCACATGCACTGTGAATGAGTAGGGAATCGTGACACCCATCAGCTGCCTGATTTCTTTTGTTCTCTCTCTCTCTCTCGCTCGCTCTCCGGTATCAGCTCTCACAGCTGCATCAACGTGAAGATTTCCTGTAGTTTTTCCGATCTTTATGATTTTTATTCACAGAACTTGTCCAGGTCAAGTGCTAGTCTGTTGACAAGTTTGATAGTGTTCCCTGGAAACCTTCTTAGACAAGATAGGTTATCTGAACCAGCTCGAAGAGGTAGTCCTGGACCAGCCTACTTAAATACTGGGTGTTGCGACAATATTGCGACTGTGGAGGCATCGATGCGGTTAATTATAAATTTGCTAGTGTTTGGATCTTTTGAACTGCAGCTGTTGTTTCCAAGGTACAGAAACGTCTAGATTCAAGTACAGCACATATCTAGAAATGGTGTTGTGTTTCCCAGTTTCTGTTTTTAGCCATTTAAGGAGCCAATCAAGGAATTTGTCGAGGTGGGTTTTGGGAGTTGAGGACCAGATGATGGGGACATATAATGGTATTGGATAAAGGCAGCATTGTTTATGTCGGATAATCATCTGAGGGTCGTGTATTCCTTCGAGCTCTTGGTGTACCATCCGCATAGCTGCATAAGTCTTCGCTCTGGTGATGTTGAAATGTTGATGAAATGTGATGATTATATATTTAATGCCTGAGCGGTAGCACACACAGATATTATATAACAGCTGATCACCTTTATAGGACAAAATATTTACATATATATTTTGGTCACACACAATTTCCTGCAATTAGATGGGTCCTAATTGCAGGAAATCAGGACCCATCCTGTAATCAGATGTTTTTTTGTTTCGGTGTTGTTCAAACACAGACTAAAAAAAAAAAACACTTAAAGTAGGTTACTATGTTCAGTAAACTGAACATAGTACTTTTTCAGACACAGCTACTGTCAGAATGAGGTAGACCTGTTTATTAATCGAGTTTTAAATAGAATGGCATCCCCCCACCTTAGAAGCCCAGTTTCCTCTGCTGTAACCTTTCTTTGCATAGGATGTCATGTAAACTTAAAGTATTATTATTTTTATTTATTTTTTCTTACAATAAAATGTATACTATATACACCGGATATACAGCAATTATAGCCTTTGCAGTTTTTTTAAAGGATTTGAATAATGAGTTGGATCGTCTCTCTAACAATTATTTGGCAGTGTGAAGCCAGCCATGCTTCCTGATAACTGTCTGAATCAGATATGGTGTGCTTAATAGTAATTGACGAATTAGGTTTGAGGTAGCAGATATCAAAGAACTCTCTGTAGTTCATCTACTACAGAATGTCATACACACACAGAGCGATAGAGAATACTTTTGTTTGCAAAGTAGTACATAACTCTTGATTTCTTTCACTGCTACTCATGCATCTTGTCTATTTTGTGCTAAAAGTACATTACGGTCTAATGTTTATTTTTGTGATTGCGTTGTTGTTTCGTTTATTTGTAAACATGTTGATTTTAATCATATAATATAGTCATATTTGTAAATGAAAACGCTGCCTATGTGAAGGAAAAATTGGATGGAAAGACCACACCTGGAGGAAATCCTTTTAATTCTCTCTAATATGAGCGATCACGTGCTATCACCGGCTTCTTTAATTGCCTATTGCTTAGGAAGTGCCGATCCGAAGTGATGCGCGGACCTGTGCATTGTGTGAGTATCTGCAGTGACTTGCTCACTAAACCGTGTCCTACCCTGAGACTAAGAAATTGCTCTTTATGGCACAGATGCTATAATTGAAAATCTAGGCGGCTTTTTAATTAACCGGGCCATATTGGACTTTTCGTGCCAGCCTGCAGCTTTCCCTTCATCTCTTCTGTCGCTCGCATGCATTAGTTTGTGCAGTGACCCATTAACCAGTTAACGAGCTGTTATGAATCTTAGCTAATTAGCCAACATAAGTCACACAAAAGTATTAGATAGATTCAGCACCGTCTGGGTGAATACACCTCGCACGTAATTCTGTTTTCAATTAAAAATCCTTCTTGGTGTGTTGGAAAGATGGGGGAACGATCAAACTGTCTGTGTGTTTACCAATAATGTTGTTATATTTAAGCAGGATGGTATTCATCAAGATGATGATCGTCATCTCGCGTAAATTTAACAACAAAAATTAATTTTAAACGGGTCAGCATACACAAAAGTAGAAGTTTCAAATTTGTCTCAGGATCTCTTTTTTCCTTATGCTGATCTCCATATTCTGATTTTCTTCGTCACTTGTGATGAATTTCATTGGTTCAGGTATGATTGGCAGTTTACACTTTTCTTATTGTTACATGAAAAAAATTATTCCACAGTAAATGTAACCTTTTATAACTCTCGCGCGCGTGTGTGTGTTGCTTAACTAGGATCGGTTACGTTACATATAAAATCATTTTGTGTTAAACACTGAACTAATCAATCATCAAATCTTGCAGCATTATACGGTCGAATTTCATAATCTTGTTTCGTAGTGCTAACTTCTGTCATTCATTATGAAAACCCCTTCTCTCCCACTTCCAAATTTAGAAATAAGATTTATAGACTATTTATTTTGCGCGTTAGCATATATTCATAAAGCCCCTTTTGTCTTCCCTTATTGTCTGTCCTTTCGTGGTAATAAATCGACTGCTAGTGGATAGATTTTCATAAAATTTTATATTTGGCTTTTTTAGAAAGATTTACCGAACCATCCGAGAATTCGTTAAAATCGGACAAATGGAAATCTGGCAATTACTGTTCCTTTGTCCGTCCACCCGCATGTAATAACTTAATCCCCCAAGTGAACGGGGATTTGCCTGAAATTTTATACTGTATTTAGCTCTTTCAGAGCGACTTGTCGAACCTTCCCAAATATTATTAAAATATGACCAATAGAAATCCGGCAGTTATTTTACGGGGAACACTAGATGTTGTTATTGGGTTTTAGGAGCATTAGCGACTAAGGCTATATCGCCCCGTGTATACTGTCTGTAAATTGCTTGTGTTCTGTGGTTGATTTTCTGTTTGCTGGACAAAAAAACGAATTTCCGGGAGGAAAACCATGCTACCCTCGCCTGAGACCGACTAACTCAGTCACGTTGTGAAAAACTAGATACAAACTGTATTGTGTTTGTTGTTGTGTGTTCGCGTATAAAAGGCGTTGTTTTTTTATTTTTTATTATTTTTTTTATGAATCATGAAAATTATTCCTATTTGCTGACGCGTTGCTTACATTAACTAACTCCTCTTTTCATATAAAAATAACCTGCAAAATCTGCACCGGTTTCCTTTTACTTAAGTCCGAAGTTAATTACTATTAATTGCTGCCTAATTGTAAATATAAGAATGAATATATTTGTCACGGATGGAAACTGGATTAGAATCCCGCCAGGGACTGGTCACTGCTTATTGGACGTTGAGAAAACCCAAGTGGTAATCCCAGACACAACCATAATAGGATCTACAATCTTTGAGCCCCAAGTTCATTAAATTGCAAACAGTTGTACTGTTAGCAAAACAAGTTATTTGTGAAAAGAGCGGAGTGCCTAGAAAAAAAATGGGGTATTAGATTAAGAAAAAATGTTTTTATGAGGAGGACGAGAGAGAGTAAATGGAAAAAGTATCTCTCCACCTGTCACTTAATAATAAATTTTTCATATCTTCGTTCTATTTCCTGATCTATATTAATGATTAGTCCTTTTTTCTTTTGCTGCTAGTTATGAGAACATTCATTTCTTTCACGAGCATGACGTCAGCCCTCTAATGTGCTTTTCTTAGCTTTTCCTTGTCAGAACTTTTCTTTCCTTATAGATAAGACATTTAATATGTCCAATTACCTCTGCACCAGGGTCACCAGCTTCTAATGGTTCCTTCGAGGTCACCTTATCACCTTGTTCTTAGTTCGTAGGACCCCGAACATATTAAAGCACGTCGCCCCCGATGTTAGGGGACGGTTCGGTAGCAAAGAATATTAAAATGACTGCTAGAAGTGTACATCTGCTTTGGTTAAATATCTATGTTTGTTTGTTTTTGTTTAATCTGTATCGCTGATACAATCAATTTATTTCTGCTTCTGCTGTTTATCTTGATCTGTTTTCATTTCATCATAAAAAAAGACGAAAAAGTTGGCAAAGTACAGGAAAATCTATCGACAGCCAATTTCCATCAGCTGAATCCACTTTGCTTTTTATGTGCCTGTATCATGTGATCATTCCTTACATTAATAGGACGTTATTAGGCTGAACTAGTGAAGTGATAGTTTTACGCCTCCGTATAATTTCTGCAGGGTCCCTCCCCACTTCCCTCCTTCTTTATCCTGGTCAACATGGTCTAAATTGCTTTAGAACCCAAGCTTTGCGTGTGAAAGGTCACGCGATCACTTTCTGGAATTCTTCTCGATCCCGCCTCCAGTTGCCCTCTTTTGAACTTCCATCAGATAAATCTCCTCTCATCTCCATGAGCACCAGTCACAACGTAACTGACAGTTCGCGAAGACTGGCGTGTCCAAGAATCGAAAAAGGTGGAGGAGAAAACACAAAGACAAAATAAAGATATGATGGAAGAAAGCGAGACGAAACGTAGAGCGAAAGAAGAAACAAAGAAAATGAAAATGGAAAGAAAATAATTAAACAAGATAGAATCGAGGAAGCTGTAAAAAAAACAAAAAAAAAAAAAACAGGAATGATTAGCGAGTTCTAGTTTTGTGCGCGTCACAATTGTAACATCGGCCAGTAGAACACTTCATAATATGCAAATTAGTTCCTGTTTCCAGTCGACACACGTGCTAAGAAGACAGTCTTGACCTATATACTTCAATAATGACTTCCACCTCTCATACCTGCCTTTGCGAGCAGCCCGACGGACACTGATCTACATTTCTTATCTTTCTTGCAGATCCATGGCCATTCTGAAGGTCAGAGAACTGGAAAATTTATTCTGTGTTCGATGCAGCCTCCTTCATATAGAAATGACATTAGCAACTGTTCGTATCCTCTGTGCTTTCAGCGCAGCACACATTAAAGTGTATTTTATTGCTGGCAGTTGTTTAGTTAAATGACGTCACTCATTTCCCGTGTTCTTCAGAGAACCTTTCATTATCATTTTTCTTAAAAAGTTCAAGTAAGAGCATTTTCGGAGAAGTGCATACTAAATCTTAGACGCAAATAACGCTATTAATAAGAAAAATTTATGACACGCAACGAGCCAGGCATTTTGAACAAAGAAAAATCTTTCAAAAAAAAAAAAAAAAAGTCGAAGCCGGTAATTTGGCTTAAAGTTAACTATTTGTCCATTACTGGGACACTCAACTCGCCTTAACGTCAAACGCGTTTCTGTGCACTTGCTGCTGTTGCTGTGATGGGCGCGTGATAAAGGTATAAACATTGTAGCTGTGCGAGGATGAAACCTGTTTTCCAGTTGTGGATGATGAAAGCCTTGAGAACAAAAACTGCTATTCATACCGTGACCTTGGAGATCTCGACTGACAGTTTCGCCACAACTGTTCTGGTAAATGGACCGCTCTGACATTAAATAAACTACCCGTTTGCTGGAACCCTTATGTGCATGTTTGCATTGCAATGATAATTGTTTCTGGAAACACCATCAGCAAAAATATGCCGCTCCCTATAATCGTGTGAATTTCACTAGAAGGTGGAGGAAGCTCTTGAACATAAGTTCAAATAACAGAACACATACGGCTGGTGTACATGTGAACTCATCTCCTCAGTTCTGTAGATCGTCATTATCATATGGATCTATATTACGTTTCTATCCAATGCAGAACTGATATAATTGCTAGTCTTACTGCCGCTCATTTAAATTCTGGACTCCAAGTAGAAGAAGAATGGAAAAGATTAAGGACTGCTACATAGGGCCAGAGGAGTTTACAAGATAACGAATATAAGACTATTAACATATTTAGCGGTGATCTAGAACCATGAACAACTCAAACACGTGTACTACGGATTTGATCACTCGGCTACATCAGATCTAATGTAGTTTTAAGAACAACTGTTGAAGGGGAGCAAGAGTAGTCCAATTTCTCTTGTTGCGTGAGTCTTCCACTCTTCTAGATGTTGATGGTCACTGGACCGAGACATGGCTGGCTATTGATTAAAAAGTTTCTGCAGGAAATTTGTATATTTTAGCTTTCTAAATAGGAACTTTATTCTTATATTGTGTTATGTAAAGATCTACTTCTGTATATACTGTAGTTAGTATGGTGGCTGTGTCCTTGCAGTGTCTGTATCCTTATCCGCGTATACGTGAATAAGGTTATAGACATTGCAAGATCACACCCATCTGTGTTAAAAAAATGTACCGTTCTTTGTTAACCGTTGAATGATATATCGGTTTCATTAAAACAAGTTGCAATGAAGTTGTTTACTCTTGTGACCGTATAGACGACTATAAACGGAAATTTGTTTATTTTTATTTTATGAATCTTGAGAATCCTTTCTCTGATAACAATGGTCATGATTTTTCCAGAAGATGGGCGAATTTTTGTTTTGTTTCATTTTCATTATAAACTTAGGATTCTTCTGTATTCTTTAAAGGAAAACCTCAGGATATGATTTCAACATATTAAAATTTTCTTGGACAATTTTAAGTTTGGTTTTTGAGCTTGCATCAGTATTTGGAGAACCCGAACGTTTACCCATGTCACAAGTTTTTTTTGTTTTGTTTTTTTTATGCAAAATGACCAGACATCGGGCTTGGACAGTCTGAGTTCTCTAACTAAGGGAACATGCTGCAGCTTACCTGATCACTTCTTTTCTCTTTATATTCAAATATATAACTTTCCTTTTTAAAATCGAAATTAATTTTTTCTAAATCACTTGTACCCGCCATTTTGAGGAACACCTGACTGACTTATATAAACTTGCAACAGGGAGTCTAGGTAGATTCAGCTGACTCTACTGTTGGTGGTACACGCTGTTTTCTCAGGAATCCATGAAGTTACTGATGGAGTTTGTCGCTCAAGTAATAGTTACCCAGGTTTACCAAAGTTGGTCTACTGTCCGCCAGTGTTGCTTCCATATGCCGGTGTTTTGTAATTCAGTTCTTATATATAATTAATTGAGCATATAGGAATAAAAGGTAGTTACACCAAGACATTTAAAATCTATTATACTGTGCAGAATTTAATTATAAACAGACCATCTGGTAAAAAAAAAAATATTTTATTCGTATGTATATGATTTTACACAGCAAAAAAAAAAAAAAAAAAAAAAAACCCAACCAGGGTGGACTATTTCTAGCTAATTTTCAAACAACTGAAGGCTATTTAAATAAATAAAATTTCTGTTTATACTTCAAGACGACCTACCACACGGTCAGAGGAATTGACAAGATCGATAGAATACAAAAAAAACAGCACCATATTCAGCAGTCACGGGCTTGAACCCCGGTCACTCAAAATTATTGATTTATTAAAATAAAATAAGCTAGATGCAATATAAAAACAAATAGCAGACGGATGTGTTTCCACACACCAAAAAATTTCGGTTATTTTTAGATAAACATCAAATAATTCGAAATATCTGATAAAATTATCACTGTTGGTAGTCGTGTCTTTTATAGTTAGATAATCCGGAGGAATTTTTGTGGAGCGGTATACAAGATAGCGAAATAATGCCACTGTTCCTCCATCAGAAACTGATTAACCTCAGTACTGGGTGAAAAGTCACCGACTTAATGCTGTAGTCAACAAAAAGAATTGTATAGTAGATTATGTGTAGCGCCAAGCGTGGGTTTTAATCAGAACCTGTGTGGCCTGTATTTTCAAACAGTCAGTTTTGTTTAAATACGTTTCTGTTTCATGAGGAAATACGTGGTGTTTAACTTAGAATTAGCATTCTAATCCAGAGAGTAACGATATTTAATTTTGAAATTTTAATTAACGAGTTCAGTGGCATAAAGTTGCAAATACATATCGAGTAATTGTTCCCTTTTTTTACTTGCATCATTCTCTCGCTTTTCTATATTTTTATTGTTTTTTAATGTCTTTAATTCTCAGTTACACCTCAAGACGCATGCAACAACAGGCTTCAATTTTTTGGCCCACTTTTACTTTCTGCCACTCATGTCACGTGACTGTGTCGTCAGGGCGCGCGAGTGCAGGTCCATAGAGAAGAGCAAATAACGTCACAAAGGTAGTTGTTGATGTGTGTACTCAGACAGACGCTGCACTATGCATGCTGATGACGTGGACACTGATGAAGCAGCACACCTAAAAGGAGAAAATGAAAGGAATCCCAGATGCGAGTCTCACAGGTCCAGTGTGGGAGAGAACCATCTGGAGTCTCAGTTATCAGGTCATTATCATCGGACAGGCTTCATCAGTCCCTATCGGTGCCTGAGGGTTAAGGTGCTGGCCACGGAGCCTCTTGCGGTGAACATCTAGCCGAAAGGAGGGAACATTTTGGTGAGGGGGGGGGATAGAGGAGCTCACAGAGTAACCTGGATGGCTCACCATCTGGCGCTCGTGCCCGGAACTGATTGCATAAACAGCTGCTCCCTTTGTTTCTCGACGTACTCTCGTTCCCCCAGACCGTTTTCTTTTTCCTTTTTTTTCTGTTTAAATTAAAACTCGTTATATCAACAGTACGTGCGAATAGGTACGCGTGGTTGTTTTTTGATGTGGTACTGATTCAGCGTCCGGCTATCCGAAGTACAGTATTTTTCTTTTGATCACGTGTTTTGTGTATGTGTGTCCCAGATGGCAGTGTGGGTCAGTGTAACAGGTAAGAATCTTTACAAACACATGGGCTTCTAGCTACTATTTATAACAACTCGCCTGTTTATTCAGACTCTTTTATTTTCTGCTTAATTTCAACTTTTATTCTACCGGAACCTTTACAACTCCAAAAATAACGAAACTGAAATATTAAATATTGTGTACAGTTGCCATTGTATTAATTGTGCCATAATATATGAGCCTGTGGAATATCATAGTTTCACCTTGAATTAAAAAGTAAAATGGCGACTCTTGCAGTTTTATCTATTGAACTGTAATCAAATTAAAAGTACTTAGCTTTCGGATCTAACCATTCAAGATTTTAAATTTTAAAAGATTGTGTTGCATAATAATAATTGTTATTATTACAAGTAGTAATAATAGAATAAACACAGAACAAATTTAGTAAACTCGGAACGTAAATTATCTATTTTTAAGTTTCTCTGTTTTCACTCAAAACGGAATAATCCCCACTTTACAATGTACGAAGACAAATAAATACAATGAAAGTGGTATACTGTATGTATGAGCTTAAAAGTAAATCAAGACACAACATTAAATTAACTAAGCAAATCTTCAAAACTTTAGTTTCGCATGGCTGCAAGAAAGAATAACTTGACATCGTCTCTTTGTCTGTGAGCTAATTCCCCAGATATAATTAAAACTGAAATTAGCGGAATTATACCAAGCGCTGTGTTAAACGTCCATGATTCACGCAACGGCAATAATTAGTTGCGAAAGTTATGGCTGTCATTTATAATCCCAAAAATACACGCTAGACGTACCCATTTGTATTCTTTCAGACAACTGTACCTTCGATTCACTGCCGTCTCTCCCCCCTCCTACTGAGAATGTTCCCCACCTGAGCAACCCTTTACAATTACGCACGCTTCAGCGTTCCTTGGTCCCCCATCGCCTCATCTACCCTAGAGGTAAATAAACCATCTGTTGTCTACCTTACTATGGTGGATAGCGGTGTTGCTGTTCAAATGACATTGTTGACCCCCTCTGGAGGCCGCAAGATCGCCCTTAGTTTCAGCTGTTGGCAGGTCAGTGGGCGTAATACACATGAAATGCGGTGTTAATTTGGACTGTCGAGAGCGGCCGCCGCCGCTTAGGTGCCAACGATTGCGGCATCACTGTATGGCTTAGTTTCTTTCCGGGGTGAAAGCTGCGAAACCCTAGTTGCCGTGTTTCTCCACACAATGAATCGCTTTGAATGACGATAGCCGAAAGACACGAGCTGCAAGAAAGTATTTACTTTCATAACTCTTTTAAAACATTAAGAATATGTTCAACGAAATATTTCATAACTACTTGTAAATGTATTTACTTGCAGGCTTATTTTTAAGCACATAAGTTCCTCAGCAATGAATTATGAAATATCTTAGATTTGATTCTTTAAAGAGTCAGCACGAGATATCCAGACAACATTTAGTGTTCATGATTAATGATGTGGTATCCAGGCAACAACATATACAGCGCGAAGCGTGCTATATGTTATAATAAATAGATTGGTATGTAGGCTCCAAAAATTTAAAAGAAAAAGAAGGAAAGTAAGAGTTGATTCATTTTTAATTAAGACAGACCACCGATATATAAAACACTAAGTTGAGAGAATTTGAAATATATTCACACAATATTGCATTGCTTAATTGTATTGTAACTGCATTGTACTGAGTAAATAGTATTGCTTATTCATTCAAACGTTGAATGAATGGTTACTAAAGCTATCGATAGTTTGATAACGGTTCCGGCGACTGCTAAAGAGAGATTGCGAAATATAAGCAGACATTTCCTTAAAAAGTGTGTACCATTAGCAATTGCACATATTGTCAACAATTAAATGATTTTATGAAATGTATAAGAGAGAAAAATGCAACTTGTTTAATTGTCAACAATTAAATGATTTTATGAAACGTACAAAGAGAGAAAAATGCAACTTTTTTAATTGTCAACAATTAAATGATTTTATAAAACGTACAAAGAGAGAAAAATACAACTTTTTTTAATTGTCAACAATTATATGATTTTATGAAACGTACAAGAAATAGAAAAGTGCAACTGTTTTCGAAGGAGTAAATATATATATATATATTTTTAAAAATGGTTTATGAAACGTACAAGAGACAGAAAAATGCTTTTTTTTTTCGTTGTTTATTTCTTAGTAAATAACTTTTTTTTTGTTGTTGTTCAAAATAAATAAACAAGTGTCGTACATTTTTCCCTGTAGCGTAAGAAGATACGAAACCAGTTGAAATCATATTTTACGCCTTTAACACTGAAGTATTCCCAAAGCATGTATCAATTATTCGATTTAGAACTTACTGGAACGCGCAGTTAAACAGTAATACGGTGTAGATTTGAAACTGGAACCTCCTGTTGACTTTGCGGCATGCTAGAGATACACAGCTTGCACCACAATGGCTCCACAGAGAGCTGTATCTCTCCATGGGTGCCATTCTCGTTCTTGTTATTCTGAGGATTTTCACCTCTTCTTTCCGAGTTGCTATTTATCTACAAAGTATATATATATATATATATATATATATAGTACAGTTGATACACCAGAGCTGTTTATCGGAATATATGCCGTGTTTTAAACAGCATTTACAATAAAGACAGAAAAAAAAAAAAAAAAGACAGATACGCGGTTGCCTGAATAAAAGTCATTGGTGTTTTGAGAAATAAGATTTTCTTCTTTGGCTAGCGACACATCTTGGCTTCGATCGCAAGCTCTTGTCAAACAAACTGCATAAAGAATCGGGAAAATACATTGGTCACTTTGCTAGTGATTTGGGAAAAGGTTTTTTATTTTTATTATTATTATTTTTTTTATTGGGGGTGCATTTTGATAATTGGAGACTCTAAACTGACAAACTATAACGATCCCCAAAAAGAGTGTAGTGCATATTAGGAAATAAAATATATAAATTTATTTTGTATTATCTTTACATATGGATTCGTAAATTTATATTAAATCAACACAATATGGGCCAAGTGGCTACATACTCCAAGGTCAAGCTTAAGATTGTGCATCTTATCGAGGAAGTCAGAGAGCAGAAAATTTATACGTTGACCGATCTGAGCTTTTTCTGAATGGACTGCTATATCTTTGAGTGAAGCACGGAAAGTTGGTAAGAGGTCATTATGGTAGAGTAACATAGCCTGTTTAAGGCCATGCACTGTGCAATGAACATAATAGTAAAATTTTTCTTAAGTATTTATTTTTCTTTTGCATATCGCTATTTTGTAAAATAAATTTCTTTATTTATACTCAAACAAAATATTCTCGAAATACTTGACGTTTTTGATCAAAATGCTTAAAAATATATATCGAATTTAGCTTTAACATTTGCGGTAGGTAAATCTTAGTTTTCATCTTTTTCTCAATCGATATCGATCATAAAAGCTTTGTACAACGTGACGGATACAGCGATACACACAAACTCATCTGTAATACGTTTATAATCTATGAATTTGTATTTTTTGCGTTGATTTAAATAATTCAAACAAAGTGTAAGGTGAAAAAAAACGACCTTTATGTATCTTAACAGTAAAATAAACTGTTTAAATTAATTTAAATTTTGTGAACTTTATTTTTATATATAAAACTACGCCCCCTCCGTAGCCAAGTTGTCAAACAGGAGACACATTTGCATCTTTGCATTTGAGTATACCGTTTTTCAAGCTCGCGTAACTGCTAAACACGGTGATATTCTTGTACTCTCTCTCTCTTGTGAACTTGTGAACTTATCTAACTTTTCCAGTCGTCCCGGAGTATAATAAGAAAATTTAATTTTAGTTTACTTTTATATAACTTTATTATTTTTTTCTTTTTTGTATTAGTTAATTTAAGAGTTTACATCATGTTGAATACTGAGCTGCAACGTATAGTTATTCCGCATTCAACCTGCACAGAGTTCAGTACCATCAGTATAGAGAAGAAGCACGGGATAAAGGTTGCCAAAGCTCTTGAAAAGTAAAAAAAAAAAAATAATAATAATAATAAATTTGCGTGGGTTAGTTGCTGTTTGTAGATGTGTCATTTAGGATGGCATCTTCTGTGTTCGATCCATCTATTTATAAACATCGTATATGTGCGTGCATTTACTTCTTCTTTCATCCAAATTTTCTTAAAGCGGCATTTACCATAATGGGTAGAGTATAACTCCATTGAAGTCAAGATTTTTGTTCTTTCTTTTTTTGCCACCTCTTTTGGAAATGAACTTAGAAGGCAGAGAAGACACAAGGTCCTATGTCATCACCTGATCTTGCTAGCTTATCAACCGAAAAATGAAATATTCGAAATTTCTGCTGGTTATATACATCATGTCTTAAAAACATGATGGATATATATATGGAGTGAGAGAGAAGAAAAAAAAATGCAGTTTCAGTGCCTCTAAATATGTTGAAACTCTTTCCTTAGGTGTGAGCGACGTTTATTATTATATTATTAATCATCGCATTGATACTAATAAAAAAAAAACAACAGAAAAAACCTTTCTAATTGGGCTTTTCTGCAGGCCATTGTCATAAAAAGTTTGCAAAAATATTAGAGTGAAAAAGGGAGGCCTGTTTTATTATCAACAGTGTTTCCATTCTCTGTTTAATGTAACTCATTTGGATGACGTCACGCTTGACGTCAAAAAGTCATGTGATAATCGTCCATGCAGAAAATTATAACAGCTGGGAAAGTTATTAGGCAAATGAGCCGCCTAGAATAGAAATAATAGGACTGAGAGAGAGAGAGAGAGCTAATTATAGTCTCGGGCTTTAAATAATGAAGTATTGTACTGATAGGAAAAGTATATATATATATAAAATTGCGTTCATTGAGACAGAAAATATCATTTTGTTAATTTAAGGCCCAATCTTCGAGATAGCTGTCTGGTGCCTGTAACAGTTTGGTTACATTCAGGCTCTGTGGTGCATAGAAAAATTGTTGGCGAGTGAGTTTTTATTTATAGATAAATCTATTTACGATAGGTTGAACAGAAAGTACGCACTATTTCTAAAAATAGATTTATCTATACACTTATATTCCTTTTTTCTTTTTTACCCTACACTGCAAACTATTTAAATTGATAAATCTACAAAACAAAAAGCAGCGTCAATCAGCATTCATTAAATTGATATGTTTGAAAATATGGGGTGGGTGTTTGTTGTTTTGTGTGCCTTAAATTTAATAAATCGACAGGACAGTTGCTCCGTTAAGCGGTTACTTATCGAAGGACTAGACGCTGCTTTCTTCGGTATAAACAGAGATTTGCCGGTATACAATGTACTAAACACAATGTCAATTGCGGACATTAAGTTCCCTTCCCGCTGTCTCACCTTAAACGATACCCTTTCTGCTTAACATTTCAAGCCGTGTGCTGTCCTTGGCCACGTGCAGTTTGCGGGCATGGCCCTGACACTGTATTACGGACGGAAGTTGATGCGAAAGCCGATCAAGACAATGGCTTCCCGCTATTTCGTCGTCTTCTACAAGTCGATTACCGGCACGCTCAATCCATACAGCCAGTTCCCCTTGATTCCCTCCCTCCCCCATTGCTTCCTTCCCTCCTCACACACGCACAATCTCATCATCTGCCGACACCCCCTCTCCCGGGAGAAATGGGTCAGTCCGATTTCAGCCTTACTCTCTCAACGAACGGACCGACTCATGTAGAGCCGTACAGGCGAAATGGAAGGCCGTCCAGTGTGTTGTTGGCTGGCTTGGGCTCAGTGCTAGCGAAATGGGCTCCTTCCTTATAAAGAGACAGTCTGAAGGAGCGAAGTAAACGCTCGTGTTTTTGACGAGCGTTCGAAAAGTGGTGGGGAATTTTGCAGTGCAGTGTGCGTGTGTGTATGTACGGCACTGTGCAAGGTCAAGGTACTAAAGCAAATGATCGGACGACGTATGGAAGGAATCCGTTAAAACGGTCATCACTAGCGGTGCAGCCTCCAGCTGCGTGCTTCAAGACGTGGAATGTGCCGAAGCTGTTAAAAGAAGGAAAAAGACTTCGGTCGGTGTAGGAAGTATTTTCTTCGTCTGCTCGTTTTTTGAGGACACCTGTGGAAATTCGGGAGTAACGGGCGGATGACCGATCGCCACGTCATCTAGTGACAAATTCAAGATTTAAAGGTTTGTAAATCTAATAATATCCTTTCCCGTTTTCTTTTCTTTTATTGTCGAATGGGCACTTCTTAAAATTCTGTTTATTTACTCTTGTCTTGTATTTTTTTCTTTTGCGCGATTATTAGATGATCGGAAATGATACCACATTAAAACCACATCTCAACTCGGATAAGTTCGTTAACAACGACATTCAAACCTTCATTATATCGGAGCTCTTTTCAGTGACACTAACGAGATACCTACAGTACTGCCATCTAATTGAGTCACCGGATATCCTTGATCAGTAGAAACACGACCTTGTGTCTTCCTTCCTTCACGCTCACTTCATTATTGTATGGTAATTTACTACACTATAACGTTTTTATCTTTTAATATCTACCTCTGTATATTTAAATAAGCAAATTAATTACCTTAGTGTAGTTTCTCTCTCTCTCTTACTGTTTCTTCTTTCAGATTTTTATTTCTTCTCTCTCGCATTCGTGTTTTATTCGTCCTCGACTGGACGTGACTATATGCACGTGCGTGTAGGATACACCCTTCCAGAATAAGCAATAAATTGAATGTAAGCTAACAGGTGGGGACTTCCAAAAAATTGTTTTTCAAGGCTGTTTTTAAGAAGGCCAGTTGTCAAGAAATAGGTGACTGCATGGTCAGCTATGATCGATAAGCCTAGGGGCGTTTGCCTTATTATATACTGGTTATATGTGGAATTTTTGTTTTCTCTACGAGTGTCCATTTTGTGCCACGTGTTAAACGCTGTTGCATTAAAAAATTGAGTAAATCCCGTTAAGAATACGAATTTGATCAATGTTTTCCGTATGAAAACAAACAAACAAACAAAATCGGGTGAGCATATTCTGACACAATCGAACCGGATCTTCATCCTTGCAATGAAGATTGAATCGCTCTACTTGCATAAGAAAACTAGATCATTGCAGAACTAATATTCGATATCCAATGCATGACGCTATGCGCTAGTAATGACACTTTGATGGGACTAGTACACTTTAAGATTAAAATTGTGTGGTTTTTTTTTCGGTTTTTTTTTGCGCAGTTAATCAGATTATTTATAGAGTTCCCTATTATTTCTCGTGTCAAAGAACACCATCCATTTTATTGTGACAGTTAAAACTCTCCAGAATAATTGTTCTTTACGGGAAAAAAAAACACCTTGTAAAGCAGCCCACACCGGCCCTTCAACAAGCAACCAAACGAAATAGAAATTTTCCAACAGATAAATCCTCATTGTACTTAAAACATTGTTGTAATTTCAGCAGCGTTGCTTAGCGACGGCACGCGAAACAATCAAGGATGCAAATGAGCGCAGTATTAAAGGAAGAAAGAGAGGAGAAAATAATCCCGTAATTAATTAATTAATCTTAAAAAGTCTAATTGAAAACGAGAAGCAAGGCCAAAGGAAATTTATTGAGATTAAGCCTTTAGCATTTTATTTCGCTACGTTCACTAATGCCCGGAGAATGTACGTTGTCTGGAGCATGTTTAGCACATTTAGTTTTTGTTTCTCCAGCAGAGCGTTGCTTTAAACATCATTATTTCACCGCAGGGAATTCCACTTAAGGTTCATTTACTGTTTCTTCATTTAGCGTACGGTTCTCACGCTTTTTATCAAGGAGAAAGGTTGCGTAATTAATCATTTTGTTACCTACGTGGGAGGTCTGTTACCGCTGACGAGCAAAGGAGAGAGATGGTCTCTCGTATCCTGTCGTGCGCCCCCCCTCTTATTTAGCGTCATCCTCGAATAGCGTTCTACAGCCACTTTAGTGATCCAAATAGCGAACTTCTGCTTTATTTCTTCATAATACCCTTAGGGTAAACCGTTCGCCCCCACTGTAAGTCGGAGAGCGTCGTGTTCTCTTCATTACTAATACAACACTTGTTCCTCTTTTTATTATCCTTATTCGTTAATTCTTTTAATTGGCATTATTGTATGTCCGGTTATTATTTTTAACTTGCTTTCGAGCCTTCTTGCATACTAAATAAAATTCACACTCTATTAACTGGCCATTTTCACTTCCCGTTTATAAATACAAGCGTCCCGCCTCTTTAATTTATTTTGAATAGGGTTTGGTATGTACGCATGCATGTGCTTTTTGGACATTAAAGAATCATCTAGTGAAAAACAAGCAAACCTGTTTACGATGTCAGTGCTCTTGTCATTTCCTTTTCGTATATCCGGTGATATGAGCAGCTTTTATTGAAGCACACAAAAACTGACTCACCTTTCGTCTATGTGTACGATGCTTTTTTAGACGGTGTTTGTGTATATTAACAGACTGAAGAAATTATCGAAACCACTGCGGTATTCTTTTTAAAATGTCAGCTTTAGAAGCCCTTCTTTTTTCCGAAAGATTTCGGAGGTTAAATTTTTAAATAAGTTAGAGGGAGATGTTTGCATCAGTTGTTACGGAGTTCTTAGTGGGCTGTAATTTTTACTTTTATTTATTCTCTCAGTAGAAGGAGTTTAATAGAGGATCGAGCATTATACTGTACTTACGCACTGTGCCTAGGGCCTACGAAAAAACAGGAACCCGGAAAAAATATACTATAATTCAATTTTGAATTCTTTCTAATTTTTAAACTCTAAAATTTCTAAGATAAATTCTTTCTTTGGCCTTTTCTATTAAAAAATATTAATTACATCATCAAAGTTTGTATTGTGAGTAAGTTAGTACTGGAATAAGTGTAACTTCAAAACCAAATTTCTAGAAACGCTTTGGAATTTCTTTAAAAACAACAACAGCAAAATAGATTTAACTCCATGACATTTTAATATGTTTGATATAATGTAACGAGATCTCTGAACGAAGAGCACCTAGAGCCTACGCACACCAAAACACAACCCTTATCTAATAGTTCTCATATTTCGGGCACCAAAAGACAACCCTTGTCTAACAGCTCTCATATTTCGGGCACCAAAAGACAACCCTTGTCTAACAGCTCTCATATTTCGGGCCCCAAAAGACAACCCTTGTCTAACAGCTCTCATATTTCGGGCACCAAAAGACAACCCTTGTCTAACAGCTCTCATATTTCGGGCCCCAAAAGACAACCCTTGTCTAACAGCTCTCATATTTCGGGCCCCAAAAGACAACCCTTATCTAATAGTTCTCATATTTCGGGCCCCAAAAGACAACCCTTGTCTAACAGCTCTCATATTTCGGGCCCCAAAAGACAACCCTTGTCTAACAGCTCTCATATTTCGGGCCCCAAAAGACAACCCTTGTCTAACAGCTCTCATATTTCGGGCCCCAAAAGACAACCCTTGTCTAACAGCCCTCATATTTCGGGCACCAAAGGACAACCCTTGTCTAACAGCCCTCATATTTCGGGCACCAAAGGACAACCCTTCTCTAACAGCTCTCATATTTCGGGCACCAAAAGACAACTCTTGTCTAACAGCTCTCATATTTTGGGCACCAAAAGACAACCATTGTCTAATAGCTCTTATATTTCACATTGTCCATTTCTCACGTGACAATTCGCATACGCCACGCGTTTCATGCTATAGTCGTCCATTTCATTTTTCGTTTTATGGAAGCAACAATGCGTGCGCTCGTGCTGATTGTTTAGCGCGAGCACAACATTCGATGAAAGTAACAATGTATGCGTCTGCTCGCCAAACAGACGATATCAGCGCTTCTACCATACATACTAGATTTTTGATTAGCTTTATGTATTCTTATCTTCGATTACCAAACGTTACATGAATTAATGTATTAAGATTTTGTTTTTTAACGCTCAAGAAATATAAACAAACTTAAGCTTTTTTTCCTCTCTCTCTTTATTTTTTTAAAATTTTATCTTTCCACCTGGAGATAGTTTACACAATGTGCAGTTAGATATTTGTCACCTGCCCAACCTTTGTAAGTTAGGGTGTTAGTACTACGCACACCTCTCGAGGTTACCAGTTCCTCGCTTCCTCATACTTATTTTCATCACCCCGGATCTCTGTGTCTTACACAATCTAGAGATTATAGCACTGCCAGGTGTTCTCTGTTTACCATCGAAGACAGGTGGAAGGAAACAGCTAGTTAAACCTAAATGGAGTGTTATATCAGAAGGGTTGCTTTATTTACTTTTTGACCTTCGTTTTTTTAATAAAAATGATTGGTTTCGCAGTGACAATGTTATAATATCGTAGTAGGAATTTTTAAATATTTAAATTAGTTTATATTTTTCGCTGTTTTATGTATTGCTGCAATTAACCCTTTCTTCTTCACGTATCTCTGTCTGTCTCCTTCTCTCTCTCTCTCTTATTCCCTCTGATATTGCTAAGTAAGCTCACTGATCTCGTGTTCATTGGCCAAAGCAACAGGAAGAGGTTAATATACAAACAAGCTAACGGATGCAATATTTTGCCGTACATTCTCACCTGAAACGACTTTTGATATTCCTCACTGCACTGTTGCACGCTATAGCGATTCACTTGGCTGACTCTTGCACCACCCTGCGCCACCCTGCGGGAAATCTATTTAACCTAGACTTATGGGAAGCAGGTGATGAAACCTAATACGATTTGCAGCTCTTGCGGAACAACTTTCTATACCCTAATGACGTCAGCTGGAGTCCAATCAGATAACGGTGTCGATAGAGAATTTTTTTCTCTCTCTCCCTTTATCTTTTCGGAATACGTAGGAATGTTTATATACGAAAAGAGAGCGGCTTATTTGTAACATTTAAGGAAATGAAAGCTAATAGCAAATGCAGATAGAGGTATAATAGAAGGGACTTATTAAAATACAGATTGTTAAGGTCTTAACCTTAACAATTTTAACAAAGCTGTTTCATCTAATTTGTCATAGAATTATTTAAACCTTCAAATTTAAATTTACATACCAAGTATTCAACACTTACTTTATAGAATAACAGTTTTTCACATACTTGTATATTCTAAACAGGCAATGGAGGGATTATTATATCCCAAAAATGGCCCTGATTTCGTATATTGCAGATTAACGCGTGGCTTGCCTCCATGGTGACAGTCAGTAACGTATCTTTCCACTTCTCTTTTTTTATGGACTTGTTCCTCATTTATCAAATGAGAAATAAGTCCAGCCAGTGACTTTGGGATTAGCAGTGTGTTAAGAATGTCTGATAGGAACCACTTGCCTGAATGTCTGCATTCGAAAACCATTGAAGGCTTCAGCAAAGTACATCTAAGGTAGAAGTTACAGGGCTCAGTATTGAACGTACTGTTATCCACAAACATTAGAAAAAGTTCGAAGAATCAGGGACTAGTACTAGAAGATCTGACAAAGGTAGGTGTAGTAGGGCAACAATCTTGAATAAAGGTACCTTTGACTTTTATCATTAAGGCACAAGTTGATAACGCCATCTTAATGCGTTCGGATCTCATAGCCGCCACCGGAATGTCTCTCTGTTTCTATGCGTTCCCCTCTACCGACGTCAATTGTAGCTTGTCTTAACAGCACATGTATCCAAAAGTAAAAACAGTGTGTATTGTTTACCGATGAGTCCATATTTGTTCTACAGAGTGATTTGGCACTTACACTCCTTTGAAGAGAACCAAGGACACACGTTATTCCTGATAATATCATCAAAAGAGTACTTATAGAGGAGAAGTTTCAGCAGGCATTTCTTTAGGTGGATGGCTTGACATGCATGCGATTTCACTGGACACATGACTGTACCGAGGTATATTGATGCTATTCTGGACCCCAATTACCTTACGCAGGTGCAGTAACGAACAGTTTCGTCTTAGTAGATAATGCTCAACCGTATTGTACCCGTGGTGGACCACGGGTACAATCTGGAGCTGAACACCATTATCTGTTTGGCATCATTCCAATATAGAGCATTGGGATACTATTGGAAAACGTATTGCTGCCCTTCACTTTCTCTCCAGGAGCTTGCAAGTACAGTACTGTCCGCACTCTTGTGGGTTAGTGGACGTCATTCCAGTTGAGTTTCATGATAGTCTCATCAGCAGCACACAGTATCATTCGGTATTGTACTGCAATTCAGCAAGGCCCCTTATCCTCTGTTAATGAGAATTGGCGTTCCATCCACAACTTTTCTGATGACAAATATTAATATGATTTATTTTCTTCATTGTCATTTTAAAATTATTTGTCAGTAATAAAACTGTAATTTTTCTGGTTATCAATCTAAAAGTATAGTTTTCTTTAAAGTACTTTGTGAAGTTGCAGTCGAATATTTCGATGTGTTCCTACGATATGCCCCATTCCGTGATTGTAGCTTAAGTTTTGGAAACCATTGTTTCCAACTTTGTCTCAAAATGCGATTAGTAAAAAGTCCGATGATAAAAATACTTTTCCTCTGCAAAGGAGACTTGCGTCTAGTGAGGATTTAATTTAGACGATATGTAAAGCTCAATAACGTCTACTACATTGACCTTCCTTTTATTTTGAAATTCAACAATTTTGTTAGTCAAATGAACAAGGTATTCCTTGGTTTTAAATGCCTCTTTAATTTTTATTTATATATATTAAGGAGCGGAACATGTCTGTTAAATAGACTGCCCGCAACCCACCTTATTTGCGGGTGGCGCGGCTGCCCCGCTAACCCTCTTCCCTTAAGAGTAAAGTCCGCAGTGAAAACGCTGTGGAGTTTAGTCTACTCGCGTCCATATTAAATTTTCGTGTACCCCTCATCGCGAAGGGCAGTTTGTCTGTTGTGAAGGAAAAAAACAGAGTCAATCCCGGTGAAAAACCTCACGACCACGGTTTGAGATCGTCAAACTCAATGCTGAGTGCCCCTGGGAAATTCCCATAAGGGTAGTACTGGAATCGAATCTCGACCAGCTTTTCAGTAAGCCGGCACCGTACGCTATCGTTTTAATTTCAGTGTTTCACATCACATTTCTCACTAGTCACGTGGGTAGTGTGACGTCATCGCTAAACTTGCGTTACATTCCATTGTTAGTGACACTATAGATGTTTTTACATAAAAAAAGAAAAGAAGTTTTGTTTATACTCCGGCGCGACCGCATAGGTCAGAGCAGTTTATAATTGTTTGGACAACGATATAATCATTAATCGTATTTAGCAGTCACATGATTCGAACCAAACCACGTTCAACGCTAGTACTTTAACTTTGACCACTTGGCCACGTATATGTATGTACATTATGCTTCTTTAGTTCATTAAAATTAAAGCTATGAGAATTAAAATACAGTATGTATATTTTTTATTTCCATATATCTGAGCGTTGGTTTATTTCCATAAACCAACATCAGTCCTGCCACTAAGACGCCCTGCTGTATATTGATTTTCTGTACCTACATTTGCATACAAGCACGCTGCATCGAACGAAAACTGAAATGTTAATAAAATGCTTAAAACTTTTTAATGTTACAGGTTACCTTCCCTCTTAAAATCCTTCTTCTTCGACCTAATTAACTTCGCTAAAATAAATTATCTACCTGAGTGGTTAGGATCAGAGTTTTACCGCATATTCTAATTCGTGTGGTATTGCACCACGAAATAGTGTATCTCATAGTCATTTTGTAAACTCTTCTAACTTTATGTAGCCTTTCTGGAATATATTCGCTGTTCTGGTAATATATGTTTATTTCTTTGTCTATATTACCTTTTTGGATATACAATAACTGCGAAAAAATATATTACAAATATGAAAAACCCACTGTAGGATGAAAACCTTTTCAACGATTCATGTTGAGGGAAATGGACCAGAATCTGCCACACTGGTCCAGTGCGGGTTGACAGATGTATTTAGCAGTCAAGGGCTTGAACCCCCGGTCTACATAAAGAGCATTTGCTACTGCACTCCCGCTCCTGACCACTCGGCTACAAACCATTAAAAACAAATAAAGAAAATATTAAAAAAAAAAAAGAGGAAGGGAAAAAAGGGTTAATGCTCTACTGTAAAACAGTCAGATTGATAGGAGTAGGGATACAGTACGTACTTTCTTTCAGGGCGTAACGACACCGACAGTAATATGAACTGCACAAAGCAACATCAGTAAATAGACACGCAAATAAATGGAGATGTTACTTAATCACTTCCACTACACATGGGTAAATCGCAATAGCAAAACCCAAACCTTGATTACAATAAGCGAAATTTTTTCAACGTATTAGTATATGTCTGATCGGGACTTCTTAAAAGTGATAACATTATCCGTGATCACAATAAGCAGCGTACCTGTAGTATGTCTATGATGAAAGGGGGTGAGGGCGAGAAATTATCGGAAAATCATATTTATAAAGGATCCTGGACAGCGTTCCTGTACAGGAAAAGTATAGCACTCATAACCCAAAAGTTTGAACTCGGCCTTCATCAAAAAATAAAAACACCAAAAAATCATTATTACTTTATTATTACATATTAATACAGCAAATAATATCAAATTGATATTTATTTATTATTCACTAATAAGGTATATCACACTGGGAGATTACAGAGACGCGCATACCTGCAAGGTCCTTCACATATTGGGGTTTCGAAGAGTGATGCAATCATGCAGCTGCCACTATGGTTTTCGTTTACAAGGGAGTCAGCTGCTCCAGACCAAATGATTATTTTCTTACTGCTGTCTGTTATTAATAAATTTCTTCTGTCCGAACACCTGTATTCAGACAGAATAGACAGAATTTAGTCTTGGTACAAGGAAATTTCGATTCTAACTTCTAGAAGGGAACCTGTTTTTGGCCATTAGAGCTCGCTCTGTGTAACAGCAGTATGGCTACAAAGGGTTGATATTCTTCTCATTGCAGTTTTGTTTTCTTAAGATTCTGAATGGTTTATACGATATATAACTAATGATTGAAAAGGAAATACTTCAAGTTCCCCATGTAATTAGTATTAATTTTAGAATCTTTTGTGTTTGCTAATGAAATATATATACTCACGCTACTATCTCTTCATTAATACCAAAATTTAGCTCTGCTATGCTTCAAGAACCTTATTAGATCCTAAATATGTCTTTAGGTAATTCTGCTAAAGAATGCAGTTAATTATGTGTATCGATGAAGGGAAACTTCATAAATATAATTACTTTAGGCATTTGCTAAAAGATAAATAATAAATTTGTAATATTTTAAGTTAGATTATCACTTCTAGTTAAATTAAACAGACTTAAAATGCCTGTGATGCCGCTTTCCTCAATTTCAGAAACAACAGAATGGAATAAACTGAAATATCTGGAAGCCGTTAGTGTTAATATTAAAATGTCTAAATGATACGTTGAAATGGATTTTATACACTTGCAAAAAAAAAAAAAAAAAAAGCTTTGAACTTAGCCAAACTCTCCGCCTCGGTTAGATTGACAGATAGTAGATAGTTTGGTTAAGTTCAAGGATAGCGGTGAATTGTAATCGATGTTAAAAATTATAAATAAGCCCTATTAATTTGAATACAGATTTTTACTTAACATTAATCTCGAAAATAAAGCATGTACTCAACAGCTGATGTGAGCTCCGAAAACATCCCACGAAGAACTGAGAATGGGATGTGGCAGGAGTTCGTGGGATGTTCTTCGTGAGTTCATCGTGGGATGTTTTCGGAGCTTACATCAGCTGGTGAGTACATGCTTTATTACCTTGATTAATGTGTTCATTAGCAAAAAGAATAAATTCTAAAATTATTATTGCACTCAGTACCTTTTTGATCTCTTTATAATTTCCTTTAAACAATGCGTATATACTTACTAAAATGGCAGCGTTTATAACATTTAATAAAATAGAAGTACTCAAAAACATTTCGAAAAATGTCATTAGTGGTAAGGAACAGTTATTGTGGCCCACGACTTTCAACATTTTCTCTGTTTTGGCTCTTAATAAAAAAAAAAAAAAAAAAAAAAAAGGCCGGATGAAATAGATGAAAAAAATAAATAAAAATTTTCACCATCGGCAAATATTAGTAGCATTAATCCTGTTATATACGTTTAACTATTCTGATGCTATGCGGCCGTTCTGGAAAATAAACAGGAATTTTCTTTTCTTTCCTTTTTTTTTTTTTTTTTTTTTTTCATTACCGTGTGTAGTAGCAGTGGTTTTTACATCGCTGTACTCTTTTAGGTGATGGAACTAATGAACTATGAGTGTAGCACGTTAAGAATTCCGTATTGCTTTAATTTTTTTCTAATGAGAAGATGAGGAATGTTGTTGAATGCTGTTGCAGACATGAGCCAATTCAGTGTAGATAATATCAGCCTGCCTTCCGTCGCTCGCTGTGCTCGTTACATAATCCCACAGTGAAGCTCATTGTCACTGATTTGCGTCTAGAGGTCATGTTGGCAGTGCGTTATGAGAAGAGTGAAGTAGTCAAAGACTTTCGGACAATTGTGTTAAAGATTTTATCTGCAGAGTTGAGAAACATGATAGGTCCATAGTTCCCATCATTTCGTTTGATTTGGCTGTATCTATGAATGCGACATGTGCTTCCTTAATATGGTCAGAATTGGTTAAGGTATGTGAGGAAAGATGGAATAAGAGAAAAATAAGAGCCTGGATGGGCAATATTGTATTTTTATTTATTTTTGCAAATCGTATAAATTTCATCTAGCTCTACAGAGAAATCGTTCCTCAATTTAGACAGCAGATTTATGATCATAGAAAGTGATATTAACAATATTTGTGAAAAGATTTTCATGGAAATCTTGCTTGAAAATTTGTGAGATAAGAAAAAAAGTTTTATTGCGAATAAATGTTTTTTTGTTTTTTTTCCCCCTTGGGTCGGTAATTGTGTTCCTGTTGTTTCATCTAAAGCCGAGCTTAGATATAAACCTCTTCTGTGCTTGGCCGTATTCCAGAAAAATCTCTGGTCGAAAGACTTGTGTTGCACAAACTAAAGATGTTTACTGTTTTGAGCTTTGAAGGTTAAAGAACATCTTTCCTTAACGCTAACTCAGTAGATATCTTGACTCGTTTCTGAACTTATTGTTGCGCAAATTTTTTTTCCCCAATTCGCCTCAGCGCGAAACTGGAAAGTAATTTTATTGGCATTAATACTGTCTGAAAAAATAATTTCAGGACAGTATTATGAAAAACTGTGCTGATGAACGTGGGCAGTTTCCCATAAATCTGTTTGCATCTCCAACTTAGGGCGGTTTTTTAATTATTATGTTTTTTTAACAGTTGCTAATTGGCTTTTCCGAACTGTGATCTCTGAAGTATTTTATTATTATTATTTTTTATCCAGGGTGTAGAGCTTTTGTCCGATTTGGAAATCTCTCTTATTCGTTACTGATTTTGGTTAGGCCTGACGTAACCCAGGAGCGAGAGTGCATAGCACGCGTGGTGTGGACTTGAGTGGACCAGGGTTCAAGCCCGTGACTACTAAATACGATAAATATTTGTATTGACGATTTATTGTAAACTCTACTGACTTGGTTGTCGTGCCGGAGTATAAACAGAAAATTTTTATTGTATGTCAAGAAAACAAAATCCCATCTAACTCCATTTCTTGCCCTCGCGGGTAGTACCATGTTATAATCACCGCCCTCCCAACCGGACGGAAAAGGCTTGTTCGAATCCCATCAATGACGGGAGGAATTTTTATGAGCTTTTTTCACAATGTGGCCGGATAGTAAATATCAGGCGAAGGCTGCATTTTTTTTCTCTCCCGGAAACTACGGTTTTTCATCAACCGACTGCAGAATACACGCAGTTAAGGCAAAATATACTGGCGCCTCATATCTGTAGTTGCTTTGGCGCTTAACACACACACACCTCTGTTTCTTGGTTTGACCTTTTAATGGTCCAAAGAAAATTGTGCCTCAATCCAGAGAGGCATATCAATCAGTGAAGTTGAAGCATCCAAGATTGTGTTCTGCATAGTTTCAGTTCCTGAGGACGAAGGCAAGATTGTCCAGACACAGATTATTAACAAGCAACTAGGACACTCTAAGGTAGTCGTTGTATGGTCAGCATGTTTTAGGAGATATTATATGCGCTCTTCATATGAAAACGATTTGAACGCTGAAGAGTGTAATTTGCTGGACAGTATCTTAGCCATCCCATCTCCCCTATCTCTCCGGATTTATAATTAGGAGTAATGATTTCAGCTTCAAGTATTCCTGAATGCAACTACTCAGTAAGTAAATTTATGTTAATACTTTGTTTGTGCGAGTTTTGCTTGCAAAACTGCTTTGCTCGTATAACATGTTTTTGAAGCATGGCATTTTGATTTCATTTTATAGTAGCCTAAGTTTATTCGTATGGAAAACTGTGAGTAGATACCAAGAAAGAACAGACCATTGTTTGTCAACGCTTTGCGGTGTTCTTTCTCTCATTAATAGTACCTCTGTAGTTTTCAAAGAGATTTATTAATATATCTTGTGGCAGTATCTCAAAACAGTTGCAAATTACAATTACTGACAAATAGGTAGTAGGAAATTTTGTTTTAAGTGCTATGACATCAACTGCGAGACCAATTTTATTATTGTGATAATCAGATAGGATATCAGATTTATCCGATAGGATTTCCTATCATGAGTATCAAAACCTGCCGAAACAAACCCATCTTCAGGGAAGTTTTCGTTTTAGATAATTTGACTCATTTCACCCTTTGCGTGTATTTGTATCAGTATGCCCTTTATTTGAACAAAACATCAGTATATGAATACCCACTTGACGTCAAAGGAAAAAGATTTCAATTAAATTCTACATGGTTGGAGTATAAACCGTAACTTAAGTTTGTATGGGGTGAAGGGAACAACACCATTAGAGGAAAACTAAGTTGATATAAACTCAAAATAAATAAAAAGTTAAATCCAAACCATCCAAAAGAGTATGTATTATTCTAAAAAAAAATCTGAAAAATAAGGAAAAAAGTTAAGTATACTAGTTCTGAACATCTACACACATACTTTACTAACTAAACATTTTGAGAAATCAGACGAAATACAAGTTGTCCTTCACATCTTCCACAAATACAGATTAAAGCCACCTTTAACGTACAGTAATCAAAGAACTGATTTCAGAAACAAATACTAACCTTAAAACTTCCTTTAGGGCTAGACACGCTAAAGGAGTGAAGAGAGCCATCCTTAAAGAATGGATGCTTAGGCCTGTTGGTCGAAGAGCTGTCCTCAGAGAGCCATGCTTTATCTCTAGAATAGTGTCTTTCCCTCATTCCCCTCAGCCACCCTCACACCTTGAATGCTATGTTCGATTGCCCATAGAGACCGTCATCACTTGTGCGCCGGCTGGTCTTTAGGTTAAGTCAAGTGCGTGTGTTCTGAGCGTTAAAGCAACTGATGTATGAGGCGTCAGTGTATTTTGTTTGTAAGTAGTGCATTCTTCGGTGGTTTGCTGTTTGCCATACGAAAAACTCTAGTTTTCGGGAGAAAAAGATCAAGCAACTCTTACCTAAGATTGACTAACTCAGCCACGTTATGAAAAAAGCCCATAAAAATTCCTCGCATCATTGATGGGAGTTGAATTCGGGCCTTTTCCTCTGGTGTGGGTGGATGGCGATTATAACCATTGGGCTACCCACAAGGGCCAGGTTGGTCTGCCGTACTGCGTTTGTAGTTCTGGTTATTCTTGGTGCACCCAATGCTTTCTCTCGCCAGATGTCAGTACTTGAGCTTTATTTCCACGATCGTTTATCCTTGGTCCATTTATTTCAAGGTTATCTAAATGTTTGTGGAAATAAAGCTCAAGTACTGACATCTGGCGAGAAAGCATCGCAGTTCTGTTTTCTCCAAATCTTTTAAATTTTCTTTACTTTCTTGTCTTCACGGTTATCTCTTTCTCTAAAGTTTTTAGGAATTCACTATAGTTACTTTTTTTCAGAATTCTTTCTAGAGCATTGTATTTTGTTTGGACAGTGTCATTCCGTCTTCTTATTTATGTGAACTGACTTCCTTTTGTTTGTTGATATCCTGTAGCTACATTTCCTCTAGTAGACTTCTGTCCATCTGCCTCTGCTCTGAGATTGTGAAATCCAGTTTTTAGTGTGTTATAAATTTGCGAAATAACTACACTGACGAGCGTTACCAATTGCACATATTATTTTTTTTTTCACAGGTTTCTTCCTTGTGACTAATTACATTTTCGACCCATTTGACTTACTTTTTTTTTTATTCTTGTATTAATTTCGCAACTTGTAGTTCTGCGATTGGTACTAATGGCGTGATCAGTATATTTTCTAAACTTCCGTTTTTCAGTGTTTGCTGCACTTCACGCCTGTCTAAATACGTTCCATACCCTATTTTTTTGTCAGCAGTTGTGTTAGCCGAAGTACCAACCCAGACCGGTTGCATTTAGCTTATTTCCAATTTAGCGTATAACAATTTAAATTTGTTATTAAATTAGTTAATTTTTACCGGATGTTTATCTTTATCTCCTCTGCTTTTGTTTTTCAATGAATTTTCTAGATTATTTTTCGTTCCAAATATTTAAAATCCATTCTTCCTCCCCTCCCCCACCACTTTAACAGCCATCCGTGATAATAAATTTGGTTTGCTTCTTCTTTGGAGAAGTGAAGTTTGTTATTTGTTTGGAGAAGTGTGAATGCAAATGTCTCTGGAGACTGAAAGAAATTTTTGAATGACTGTTCGAGACGTTGGCAGCTGATCTCATGTAACGGAGCGTTGTTGTCCGACCCTATTCCTGAGCTATTCTGGGTTGTTCAGCTTACCCAACAGAGACATAACCCAAGATAGAGCCCGTAGGAACTATATGAAAATATGAAAAAAGTAATTTATGCACCAGAAATCCTCAATACAACCAACCCTTTTTCAATATTAATAATATTGAAATTGATAAAGGGTTGGTTGTACTGAGCCTTTTATCCTTTCTTAAATGTATTCAAAGTGCCCACTTCCACAACACGATGAAAAAATTTATTCCAACTGTTCCTTTATCTCAATGAAAGCAAATTTTCGCACATCTATCCTGCGATCTTTCTTTTCAATTTAAATTTGTGTGTTGGCCGAGAAAGTGCACAGATACCATCAGCATTTAGATCAGGCCTTCTCGCAGGTGCCTAGTTTCCAATCTCTGCATCTTGTAGAACTAATTAAGAGTATACTTTTGTTGTTGTTTTGGTTTTTTAGGAGCATTAGCAACTAAGGCCATATTGCTCCTGGAATATGCGGTGGTCATTCCCTTGACCTTTCCACATCCTCCGTATTTGGTGGTGACGGGCGCGAACCCCGGTCTAATCAAGAAGCGTGTGCTACGCACTGCTGCTCCTTCCCACCTGGCTACGGAGGCGCAGTATACTTTTGTATCCCTGGCTAATCGTGCTCTTCGCTGTACCCGTTCAAGTATATCCAAATCCTTTATAAAATGAAGTTTCCACACCTGGATTTAGTACAAGATGCGGTCTAACCATTACCTTGTACAACAGGATAATCACCTCGTTGTCCCTGATACTGAAATTCCTGTATATTATTACCAGACCCCATGAACTCTCTCAGCAGCCTGTCCTCATTGCGTGTCGGACTATACAATTTTCGTAGGTCCTTTTCGTTCTTCATCAGCTTGACTGTGGTGCCAACCGATTGGGATGTTATTCTAGGTTTACTGCTTTCCATATGCAGTACCTGAATTTATTATGTTAAACCCCAATTGCCATTTATTAATTCAGCTGCCTAATTTTTCTAGATCTTGTTGCAGTAGTATGCCTTGATTCCTATCATTAACCACCTCTCCAACTTTGGTATCATCTACAAACATTAAGCTTGATAAGGCTTGATCAATATTTAATAAATATTAAAAACAGTCAGGGGCCTAGCACTGAATCCTGAGGCATTCTACTAATAACTTTAATCCAAGAAGAGCCGGGCCCGTTAATTGTTAACATCATCAGTTAGTCCCACTGAATGAATTTAAAAACTTTAAGACTATTGTGGTCATCTTTACGAAAGTAAAATCCTTCCCTTTACCCTCGACAGTAATCATATCTTTAAGTATCGATAGATTCATCGATAGATTGAGCATTGCGACTTAGTGGTTCCTTTATCTAGACTCTAGATACCAAAGTTTCTTAATGCATGAAGAAGCCACTGCTGATAATCAGATTTAGGAGTATCGCTTTCTCTTTTTGACTCTCTAACACACTAGTGAGAAAACAGTTCTCCAGTTCATCCAGAATAGCTCTGCTACTGTGAACGTCCAACCCACAAGTTGCAGTCAATATCTGGAAAGTTAAAAATCCTCCATTAGAAGACATTCCAATTAACTTTCCATTGTATAGTTGCTTTTACGCCGCGATGGACAGTTTCGAAATCACTGGTCTATACTCATAAAATATACAAATATTAGTTAATTAACGCAGTGCGTTGCGTTTTAGACGCGTTAGCAAATAGTAAGAGCATAAAGCAACGACTTATTTGCGCGAACCGAAAACATTTCTCTTCTGCAAATCTACCATATTGCCAATTTATTCTTCCAGTCAGCCCACTGCAACAAACATAATATCCTGCTACAATATACCGTATATGGATAGCTTATGTTATATGTATGGGGGAAAATAATAATTGCCGGATTTCTATTGGTCCTATTTTAATTAAATTTGAGACGGCTCGATAAATCGTTATAACAAAACGAAATGTAAAATGTCTTGAAAATCCATCCATTGGGAGTCAAGTTATTACATGCGGATGAACGACAAAGAAATATGTAATAATTGTCGGATTTCTATGGTCCAATTTTAACCAAATTTGGGATGGCTCGGCAAACTTTTTAAAAAGCCCAAATATTCATTTCCTAAAAATAAACCTCAACCCGAAAGGCCCCCATTTCAACCGATCCGTGGATTTCGGGTGTGAGTTACCAAACCTGAGCTCTCGTAATGGATTGTGGTTACCTTATGATTCGGCTTTTCTTTTTTAAGACCCGCAAGAGAACTATGAACATGCGGAGGTGCCCCTAAGGAAATCTCTGCGTGATTTGTAAACAGAACTGGTTACAAATGTTCCGCATCATATCTGTAGATTACATGATTATGTTTCATTCGTTGATAACAGATCTACAAGGGGGGGAAAACAGTATTATTTGATGGTTTGTGCAAATGTCCCACCAAGGGGAAAAAATCATTCGATGGTGATTGGTCTCGTAACAGATATCACGTCTTAGGTGACACACTGCTGGGTAATTAGTCTTCGACTAAGATATCATCAGCAACTATTAGCAGTTTTCTCACTCCCTCGTTATGACGAAGCGAAACTGAAATAAAAGATGTCAATAGTTCAATGGCCTACATTAGTGGCAGTTATGAAGCCCGCTCGGATCACTCGTTGACTGCAATGATTTTGCCTGCGAAGTGAGGTCATTGGCTGTCTATCGATTGAGACATATCGCCAGAAACAGGTTTTAATGTTTTCTTCCAAATATCTTTGACGCTTTTCACTTGTCAAGGGAACAAGAGAATCGTTTTATTCTGTCATTCTTGGCTGTCGCAATTTGATGTCTTACTTTCGCAAATGTCATTTGCTTAAAAATTATATATATATAAAAAAATTCCTGCCCGCTGTTTACATGAAAGATTTATACATGTGTGGGGTTGAAAGTCCTCTAACTATTTAATAGTTGACTGCGCACAAAGAAGGGAGATTCCACAACGTTTGGACGTAATTTTCAGGAGTCATTGACCTTTTTCTGTACATTTATATGGTAATGCAGAATCTAACCACTGATGCGCATAAATCTTTATTACTCGGATGGATAAATCTTCCTCTGGGGAAGAATGCAGACCTTTAATCATAACATACACAGTGTCACGGCAGTGGCAAAGTTTTATTGGAACCATTACCAGAACGCGGCGTTTTTCTTCTTTTTTTCCAGATAAAGAATGTCAAATAGTGCAGATGGCACACTATCCATTTTGATTTGGGCGACCAAGTGATTCATTTAGTATGTATCTGCATGTCTGGTTGTTTCTCCATCAGTTTATCGGTGGCAGTTGCAGATCGTAAGTGTATTTTGTCAAGAAGGATCAATCAATACAGTAGCGGAGATGTTGCCAAATTTGAATGTCACGTTACATGAACCTTACGCTACTCTCCGGTTCTTTTAAACAGTACGCTTCCCTAGGCAAGAATTAAAACATTCTCTTCTACCCTCCACTAAAAAGTTTGGCGTTGCAACAGATCTTATCACGACAAGGTAACAAACAACCCACTTCAGAGTTGTCCTTTGATATTTTGTCCCAAAATAAACAGGACGATGGCACCTGTCACAAGTGACGATAACATAAATAGTCTGTGTTCCCGCGTTGGTGCCTTCAAGTGTTTTTTTTTTTGTTGTTGTTGTTATAATTATGACAAGAATAGTAGACCAGTATTTTTCAAGCTCTGCTGCACTGTCACACAAGGCACGACAGCAGACGAAATGTTCAAGTACAAATATAGAGTTACATAAACCATCTCTTTGAATCCATTTGATATCTTGATATTCTTGTACCCTCTATCTTTTAAATTCCTCTAAACGTATACGGCCCATCCCGAAGTATAAACACATTATTTCTTAAAAGTCAAAAGCGGAACTATAAATTCTGGGCTCCGCCCGCCAGGTTGCCAATCGGCCACCACATGATTTTTAACAACCACACCAAACCAACCGTCGGGCCTCCCCGCAACGAAGGACCTGACAGTATGGTAGTTTTGCCAATGTTCCCCAATCCTCTATGACCTTATAGTATACCACTTGTCGCTCGTTTATAAAGGTCTTGACTTGTCCTCTTCGGTGAGGCAGGTCAAAGTTCAACGTTGGATGTTGACAGTGAAGGCTTCAGATCAATAGTAATCTTGTTAAGATAAAGATCAATACTAACTAGTCGTAAAATCAAAGTGGAAGACTAAATGGACCACATTAAACGGCCAGGCAGTGACGTCAACATTCGTTTTGTGTCAAGGATTGCAGTTCAGGAAATCTGTACGATGAATGCCTATTACCACCTGGTATGCAGTGCAGATATCAGAGAAATCGCTTCGATATATGCACATCCGATTTCCTGCTTGATACCATGGTGATGAATCCTGCTTAAGACCGAATGGGAATGGTCGGATTAAGACCGATTTGATACAACTAAAAACAAACTCATCCAGTGGTGTAGCGATGGGGGAAGGAAGGGAACCACTTTTAGACATACAGTAACTCTTTGAGGGCGCAAAATTACTTTTTGTCTGTTTTACTTTTAGGTGAATGAAAAAATTAATCCATTCCTCTGGACACGTGACCCCTAGCTAGGCTACTAGTCTCGACCGAGTAAGAACTAAACATGGCCGTTAAATTTTCAGGTACATTCTATTCCGTCGGAGGACTCCTTTCTAGGCTGGGGTCGCGGCTGCAGCCCTCATACTCACCATCCTCTCCACATTTATTCGATCCTGGGTACGAAATAAACCAAAGGGTAAGTCGAGTCCGTCAGCTGGGAGAACTTTATGGTTTTCGTATTCGGAATGTCTGTTGTTGATATGGACACAACTATTAAGTACGACTCTCAACAAGGATTTGTGATTTGCTCCAGTTATCAATCTTTGTGTTATTTTAAACTTTAATTTTTCTTTTCTAGGTGTTTTCCAGAGAAGCACTATCTTCCTTCTTGAAACTACTTTTGCTCTTTGGCGCTGCAAAAGTGGCGAATATCCAATTTGACAACATGCTTGTAAAACTTGTCTCCAACCACCTGTTCTTGTATAGGAAAAAAAAAAAAAAAAAAAAGGCTGACGACAGCTGCCAGCTCCCTGCACAAGGGAGATGATGGGCGGGCAGTAACAGGACTGGGAAAGGGGGAGAAATCAAGGTACCAAGTAATGTGGGGTCGTTATTGTCATGCGGACGGTGTCAGAGCAGCGGGAAGTGGGATAACAGACAAGTATTGACGTAGACCATATTTCAGTTCATTAGCTGGTAAATTATGTTGAAATATTGGGGGACGTTTGGAAGGGGGGAGAACAGTAACTAGTGACTCATTCTTCCTATATTTGCAGTGCTGTTGAATGGGTAGAGTGAAACAACAGCAATGGGTTTGTGTTTGGCAAGGCCAGTTTTAATTAGATCTTGGTAATATGTGTATATTTCCTATTGCTGCCTGCTGTTGAATACAAGAATTTATTACTGCGAATTGTATTGTATCAGGGTTCTAAAACTTAGATATTTACGCAACAATCCTATTGGATTTAATTATATTGAAATTAACTAACAAAAGGCTTTAAGACAATCTTTAAAGAAGCCTTCTTGAAAAGATGCTCCAGAATTGCACTACTACAAACAAAAAAGAGCTCGATTCGGGCTGGAAGTACACCTTATTTCCCCTATTCGCGAGGGATGCATTCATGGGACGATCGGGAATTAGGTGATGGACTCAAACCCTTTATTAGGCCCCTGGAGTAATTTTTACCCGGTACAAGTTTCAACTAATTAATTTTATAATTTTTGCTCTATCCGCTGAGCTGAAACTTGCAATAGTTGGAGCCAGAACTGTTGGATAGAGTAGAGAATATAGAAATAATTAGTTAATTTCAGTATGACGAACTTTAAATAAAATGTGTAAAGATATAAAATGCAACTTAAATGAAGGAACTTTCATCCGCTTATACGCAGTTTGGGAGAATGTCTTGCTTTTTTGTGTTTTTGTGGCCCAGGTTTAAGCTGCCTAGTTAGTGCAACGGTTTTAGCAAAGTTTGTTCTTCTGTTTGTCTCAAAGAACAGAATAAAGTTTGCCTTCAGAGCGAGTTGCACAGGTATTTCGCTCAAATACATCGCCAAAAAGTTAACCCTAATTTATTTAGCATTAGTAGCAGCAAATGATGCAAGCAAGCAATCTCAAATTATCAGCCAAAAAAAAAAAAAAAAAAAACCACGTCACTTGGCCGCCCCCTACAATACTTTGTGTAGTTCCTGCTTAAATTAGTCAAACAACATACTTCCAAGTTAAAAAAAAAAAAAAAAAAAACAGATGGAAGTTTGTTTTCAACCATTAACCATCTACTAGCCGATGGCAAACTTATGCACCTCTATCCTGTAACCATCCTTCTCCAATTTGAATTTATGCCCCTCGTGTGTGTGTGTGTAGTCTGAGCAAGAGGAGGAATACTATCAGCATTCGATCTATTCAAACCTTGAACACCTCAATCAGGTCACCTCGTAGTTGCCAATTTGCAGAGTTGAGGCATTTCTTGGTAAGATCACCCTTTTGTTCCCCTCACTGATCTCATTGCTCTTTCTGTACCCGTTCCAGCACATATACAGGCAATCACCCTATAACATATGACTACTGAAGCCCTCGTGTGTAGCACAGTTGATAGAATCAACTATCAACCCTCCTCCTCACACCGGGTGGAAAAGACTGAAGACGTACAAGAAAACGAGGCTAGCGAAGCGGATTTGGTGGAAATGGCATCGGAGGTAAAACCAAATCAATTCAGAGGATGATAGCGCTGATGAAAATTTAAACTTCCAAATTTTACACTAAAAAGCATACGGTAAGGCAAAAAGTTAGTCGAGCAATTAGAATCTTATTTCTTGAATCAAATGAGCCCAAAGTTCAAAAGAGAACTCAAAATGCCTAGTTCCATACGATGAAATTCACAAAATATTTATCGAGCAAAAGCAAACAAACCCAGATTACTGATTTTTCAAAGAGAGCAGAAGATATACGAAATCTAGAATGTTGTTCTTTTGTTAGCCTTTGGAACGTAATCCCCACCTTCTTGTACTTTTTCTTAGTCCCGCATAACACGGTTTCGCACAACACGATATTTTATAGGAACCTACCTACTGTGTTATACGAGGGTTACCTGTACATCATTCCTAAAATAATTGTTGTTGTTCTGGAGGCTTAATGGCACATAAGCTGCTAAGGCTATAATGTGCCTATCCTAAAATAAGGCCTCGAAACCTTTATGTAACCAAAATGTAACCTCACCATTTCGTTGTATTTGCTCTTGGTTTAAAAGAGACCACGTAATGTCTGATGAGTGAGCAAGAAGTCCTAAAACAAGCTGTCATAGCAATGTTTCATCTTTTAACTAGTGAAGTGCAAAATCGAATGATGTCCATAATCCATTATTAAAATCGATTAATGAAAACATTCCTTTCGATACTTTTCTGTTCGATTACGAACGCTCGATTATGCCTATCGCTACTTTTAAATAAATGGCAGTTCACCTTTTGGCGATGTCATTTCTTTGAAAGTAGCGCAGTATCAGGGAAATTCGTTGTGATGTTAAAATTTGTTCTCTTTACACTCCGGCACGACCTCTAGTTTAGAAGAGTTTGCAACTACATAATTATTTTGATAATGAGTACAATCGTTAACGTATTTAGCAATCATGTAAGCTTGGACCACGGTTAACTCAAGCGCTTGCTGTTGCTGTGAGAGATAACACCATTGCATTAACTAAGCAGTTTAAATCCTGGTTGGTCACAAAAATACAAAAAAAGAAAAAGGAAAACACGGTGCTCCCAACTTATAAATTCATTAAGGCCAAAGAGCAGTAGCTGTTTGATAATTTCGAAGATCTAACTGTGAATAGTTAATTTTCATATACGTAAAATATCCAAAAATAAAATTTATACTTTATGAAACGTTGCTATGCAAACAATGAGAAAGTTATTCTCCAAACCATTCAACGAAGATTCGTTAATACAGAGGGTGTTTAGAATTATGCACGATGCTTGTTCGAATTTATGCGATTGCACGAAAATCGACAAAATTCTTGTAAATCATTGTACTGGAGCTGTAAACTTCTTTGACTCTATCTAGATCTCCGAGTATAAAAAGAATTTATTTTATTTTTAACTCTAGTAGGCGTTTATTGGCATTAATTGCGATAAATTGCAACTACCTTGATTGTTGGCGAATTTCTGAAATGTAAAATCCCTCTGAATTTGCTTGGAGCATAAAAAAATTCTAGATGTCAGTCTATATTGTGTAATCTATCTGTAAATTATTGCATATCTTCTAGCTAATTGGTTGTACTGGGGTGAAACCATCTTTGGTTAAATAAATAAACTGCTTCGGTGATATTGTCATCTCATCTGAGAGGACCAAAACAGGTGGAAAATCATTACTAAATGATTTTCCATACCTTGACAAAACAGTTGCGTTATAAAGTTGAAGTATGGGAAAGTGGGTCATAGTCATGCTGTTTCCACAATAAAAAAATTTCGACTGTTTGGCACTTTATTCTGAACGATAAACTGCACTGTATCGCATTTAGAAGGCGCTCCTTCGTTAAATCTTATTCATGACTATTCTTTCCTTGGATTTCAGCCCTTCTGTTACTTGATTTGGTGTTGATGATATCTTTCATCGGCCATTTAGTCCCACGAGTATGATTGCTCAATACCAAGTAACCACAATGGCTTAGTCTCCCATTTCGAAATCATGGAAAATGATCTCGAAAATCTGCCGTATTCGAGATCATGGAAAAATGCATTCCTAAGACCAGAATCATAATTAGCGCGAAACCAGAGGTAAAGACCCGAAACCCACTAGCTAGGTCTTGATTTTCAGGGAAAGTGTTAGTGGCGTGTGTGTATTAATCGTAAAACAATTATGGCCGTGAGGTTGGTAATAGCGTGTACTTCTTTGCTCCTTGTGCATGTTTGCATTACAAAAATCGCGATTGTTTGGGTGATAAACATGCAGCGCTCGCGCGAGACCATTTAACTAGGCAATGTTGTGAAACAAACCAGTTAAAGGTTCCTCTGTCGATAGAGGATTCGAACTCAGGCCTTCTCCGTACGATGTGGAAGGACAACGATCGTAACCACTAACCAAAAGGTCAATTTTCAATAAAAATGATAACGCTATTCCCGAAGACTTCTGAAAGGATAAATTATCATCTGCATTCAATTACTTTTATTTATTAATTTAATTTTATTTTTTATTTATTTATTTTTTTTTTTTATCAGACCCTGATTTAAGAATCAGTTGAAAGATTTCTCGGCCCTGAACTTTAATGCCACCAAAACACTGTACTTGTGCTTCTACTATGTATGTGCTTATAAGTGTGACGTGTTGATGCTTGCCATATGTTCGTTATTACCGAACCAATAGAACTGTTGTGAGTGCAGATGTCACCAGCAGATGGTCATAGCGCGTGGGAGTGGTGGCAGGTGTTTGCTGTGGACAGGTGAGCTCATGTTCAACGTTAAAATACAAGCATTGGCTTAAATAACTACGAAGGACACAGAAAGAAAGGCTTTAGTGCATACCCTTGGTTCATTTTCACCCCCCCCCCTCTCTTCTGATTCTGCAGAATGAATCAATGTACCGGCGAAACGAATAATTCAATGCCATCCTGTTACAACCAACAACTGCAGGTATGTGTCACTTGCTGTTTTTTTCCCCCTCTTTCTTTTGGATTTAGTATACTTTTTTTTTTTTTTTTTTTCAATGTCTATTAAAAAAAAAAAAACGAAAAACTTATGCGCAGATTGTTTCAATAACCATGGCCAGTTTGATTGTGCAATAGCCAAATGTTTTTATGCGATAACAAATGGGGAACGCTTTGCATGTTATTTCGATTATGCGATTGCGTCCTTTAGGAAGTATAAATGATGCCATACACTAGTGTGGGAGCGGGTTATTTTTGAAGACGGGTGCTTAACAAAGAAGGCATACCTCCTTGGGGGAGATGAAATGAGCTCCAAAAATACAACTTTTTTTCTTCACTTAATTTTCGAGTTGTAATGAGCAGAATGTGGCTTTAGAACAACGTCTTTTCAAAACTGGAAATTTTTTTGACCGTGTATTTCATTTATAATTTTTTAAAATAAATGGTGTGGGGGGAGATGGCTGGGTATTTAAAATTGGAAGGGACATGATTGAACAAAAACTTTATGGATCTCTGCTCCAGAATACCAGTATGTTTAGTGCCTGAAGATGTTATTATAAATTTCTTTTCAGTGTAAATTACCTCATTTCCTGTTATTTGAAGTTTTTAAAAATTCATTTTTTCTATTTATTTATTTACCAGTAATTTCTTCTTGTTGCCCATTTAAAAATTTTACTTTATAACGTAGCTCATTAGCAAAACTAGGAGTTATTCTTACTAAGGCCAAATACTGTATATATATATAAAAAAAGTGTCTTTTTGTTTTAAATATGGTATAATGTTCTTGGATTCTCTCTGTCCTGAACTCCTCTGACCCCTGGTCGTCCTGCAGTATAAACAGAAAATTTTATTTATTTTTTATTTGATAATAAATATGAAACGGATTATTTACTTATTACATAAGAATTTAATAAAATAAATTAAATTGCATTTATACGGCTAATTCCAGATTGGTACACCTTTGTCACCGGTTGCAGGCAAGGTGAATTCAGGACGGATTCAAGAAAAAGAAGGGTGGCTTTTTTTAATAGACTCATTTTTGGCTAGTGAAAAAAGGTTGTTAGTTTACGCCAGTAATTCGGGACGGATTCAAGCAAAAGAAGCCACTTCCTCCGGATATGTACCCATAAACTGGAGTATAACCCATTATAATACTGGATATAATTATAATTAAATTATAAAAATACAATAATTTTTTTTGTTAATTTTTGACGCATCGGCTTCTGTGGCCATAATGCACCTCCCAAAGTTTTTGCATTTTACTCTGATCCAAGCCCGAGGTGGGATTCGAACCCGCGACCTTGGGGGTGCCAAAGCAGGCACTTTACCCACCTGGCTAGCCCGGTCGGCACAATAATAATAATATCCGTAATTCATTGCTATTGAATTATGAGATATATGTTTGAAATGATTGCAACTTTTGTAATTGTATCAGCTGAAGTAACACTACCTTCCTTTTCTGTATATACTGAGTATTAATCCACTTATCCACACGATGCGATGTCTATTAACCGGGACTATCCAGTTCGCATAATCGAATTTTGTCATTAATGGTACGCCACCTTTACGCTTCATAGACATTTTTGGAAACACAGTGGACGACACTCAAATGTTCACGTAGCCACAAGAATAAATATTAATAGTAAAATGTGCTACGGGGAGACCAAACTTAGAAAATATTTTTAGACTTTAAAAAGACCTGAACAAGTGAGAAGGAGCGCATCAGCTTAACTGTTCACGCTCACGATACGGAAGAGATCATTGTAAATCCGAGTTCTTCTGAGAAGAAAATTTCTCATCCTTTGAGCTAATTACAAGAACAGAATTCCGAACATTAACAACCACTTTTCTACTCTATGAATAAATTTCAATATAGCAGCAGAAATTGCAAACACTGCTTAATATGCAGCATATCAAACACAGTTACGTCACTGGTCTTAAAAGTGAATAAAATTATCTTCAATATTAAAATAAATAAAACACTCCCATTTGGGTTTAGGCACCTGAAATTGAAACAAGTTCAGCCTTCTCATCAGCTGTAAGTGAATTTGCTCAATTATTAAAATACTCGAAGTTCACCTGATGCAGTCCATATGTATACAGGGACGATCCCAGGATTTCTAAAGGAGGGGTCTGAAGTAGTGTTCCGGTGAATCATTAAATTTTAATCATCATTTAGAAGTAAATAAATAAGAAGAATATTGTTCCTTAAGACCCTACTTGGGCCCGTTACTGCACACGTTTACGCACTCCCTCCCAACCAGAAACTCTAATCATAAGAATGGCAAGCAAAACGATTGTAGCCGTTTTCTTTTTCTTTCTTTTTTTTTTTTTTTTTTTTGTTAGCTTTTTTTTTATTTATTTAATGCAAAACACGTGAATGTAAATGCATTTTCTTTATAGATTTTGAAATAATAAAACAGAATACACTTTTATTCATTGACAAAACGTCATAGTCTTACATTATGTAGAAACATTAAAATTCGCATAAAGGGTTAAAAATTCATTGAAATGGAATTACTTTTTTCTTTTAAGTACCATTTCGCCTTCTCTTTGTAGAAACGAACAGTAGTCGCTGGATCCCACCTTCCTTGAATAACGTTCCATGATACTTATATCCTGGAGCATAGGCGCACTGACCAGGGTTGAGATGGATAAAGCTTCCCCAAGAAGCTTTATCCAAAGCTTCTTTATTATTATATAATTGTACTGGCAATGCGTTGAGACTTGAAGCTACGAGCATGGAACTCGAACTTCCCCCCACACAAAATTTCTGGATGCGTCCTAGAGGAACCGTTTTCATCACCATCTGCACCCAGGTAGGAAAAAAAAAAAAAAAAAAAAAAAATCCTGATGCGAGCGTAAAAGGCGTATTTTAAGAGACATCCGGCAACCTAAACTTTATGGTTACGCAGTTCTTCCACCAATTGTTACTTTCTTATGTTTTATTACCGAAAAACTCGTGACCTAAGGATTTAAAACTCTCATGCAGCTAACTGAATGGGGTTTGATTTTTGTTTAAAACCGCTATCATGTAATAGTTTTTTTAATTTGCGGACCAACAAAGATTCCTTTGAGTGTTACATCGCTTGATTTTGAAATTTTTTTCCATTTAAATACTAGTAGTTAAAACGAGCACATCCTTTGTTCAGAACAAGCCTCCACAAAAATTTTTATTGTGCTCAGTTTTATGTACAATGGACGAAGAAATACTGAGGATATAGTAATGGTGTATATTTAACATTACTTTTCCTAGGAATGAAAACTCTCTTCTCGCGCCGACCATTTACCAAGTACTGTTGCTCGACAACAGTACTTGGTAAATCCACCCTACAATCCAAATAAAAGCGCAGTGACCTTAAAATCAACGTAAAACTCCAGAGATTTTCTTTATATTTGATTGCATTCAGTATTTAGGACATACTTTTTTCGTCAGTTTCCCTCATTCCAACACAATCGTCCTCACGAACAAGTGCCGCCTTAGCCTAGTGGTCAGGCGCGTGGGTGCATAAGTACACGTGCCTTGAGTGACCGGGGTTCAAGCCCGTGACTGCTGAATACGGTGCTGTTTCTTGTAAACTCTCCTGACCGTTTGGTCGTCCCGGAGTATAAACAGAAAATTTATTTATAATGGACACGGGTATTGAAGGATTTTACTGCCTTAAACTTACTTCAGATGAATCGAAGAATAGCTGACATTTTGCAACTTTGTATTCAAATCCTAATTCTTCCGTCAATCCATTTATATCTAGACACACAAACAGAACCCCACATACCACAAAATGCCAACAACTTTCTATGTGTCAGTCTAAATACGAGAATTCTTGTTCCATCAGTTAGCATATTCTATTCTTGCACACTCTGGATCCCATACCCTGCCTGTTTCTTTGGTAGATTTAAATCACTAAATAATCAAGCTCATTTTATTCAGTTAGGTGCTGTTCTTTACTACTCTGTGGAACGTAACGTGTATCTTCCATTGGCTTGCCTTCTTCATCGGAATTGAGAAGTTATTTTAGATTAATAGGTTATACATTCTCCTCGAGGGAATAATCTTATTGCAGAAGCAAATTTGGATATTCTGTTTTATTTTTGCTGCTCCTTCCTCAAAAATACAGGAATCATTGATGAATCATCAATTTTCGTAAGACAGAAATGGTAATCTTCATTATGGCTAGTTAGTTTACGCCATGATATGGAAAAAACGAACAGCAAACTCTTCTTTCCTTTCATAAAATGTGTCCAGATTCGGACAATAATAGAACAGAACTTTATTAATTTAAAAATTAAATTTTTCTTTTGTTACTAAAACCTTGTCGACAAATGTAATTAACGTTTCAGATAATCCTCGTTCAGTTAATCAAAATCTTACAACATATGGAATTGATAATTGAATTAAAAAGGCGTACTTATGTATTTAACTAATTTTAGAGCTAATACCTTTAGGAAAACTACCTGTTTATGGTTAAATGACGGAAATGTATGGATAGCTGTTTTATTTTAATTAAAATGAAATTAAATTTAAGTTGATAATTATATTAATGTATAAATTATTAATTTTTAATTAAAATCAAATTTTAATTTGAAATTAACAGTCCATTGGTTTAATGTCTGTGATATTAATTACTGTATAAAATGTAATGCTAATTAGGAGTTAGCTAATTACCTCCTATTAATATAATAAGTAAATTAAGTGTAGTTTTTGAAAGCTGTCATTACTTAGAACTTTTTTTATTATTATTATTTTAGCCCGTCGACAATTTTGATCTCTCGTTGAATCTAACCGAACAAGAACCAAGTACAGCCAACGGATTCATGTCAGTCGACCAGGTAAGTACCAAATATTTGTGTACTCACTCTTTTATCATCGCTTGAGACCTATCCCTTTTTTTTCCCTTTTTTTTTTCTTTCTTCTTCTCTCATTTCAGTTATTCTTGCTATCGTCTTCTATCTATCTCTGTGTTAGCCATTAAAAAAAAAAAAAAAAAGCCAGTGCAGTAGTCTAGTTCTTGAACAAACCAAAAGTTTCGGAATGTTTGAGCATAATCCCCATCCAAATGTATTACCCTTTGGAAAGATGACTCCACAATCATTTGGTAAAACCGTCTCTTAAGGGAATAAGCAGGACCATCTAGGTGTCTAACATTTTTTACACAGTGGGTTAAACAGTGGTTTAACGAAATATAAATATGGTCCACTGCAGTGATGGCGAACCTACAGTTTGTCATTATTGAAATTAATAATAATAAACTTCATCGCAAGTAATATTACACCACAATAAATACCCAACAAAGAACGGACCAAGTATTCAACACGAGTTTAGGTTCTTCGATGAACGTTTCATTGTCATATGGATAAATTAAAAAAAAAAAAAAAAAAAACCTCCTGATGAGGGAAGGTTACTATTAATTGAAATGGATAACTTTCCCAGTTATAACTTTGTTAGTAACAATCAGTAAAGAAGAATATTCCAAATTCGGCACTCCATTATCCGGCACTACCACCCAATTTACGTTCATGTTTAGGAAAATGGGCGAATCCAGCAAATTTAGTTGCCTGATTTGCCAAAAGTGATATATCACTCAGTTTTAAAGTTTCACGATTCATATTGGAGGATTAGACTGAGCTAGCAATTCACTAAACACGCTCACTATATAGCGTTTACACGCGATGAACGGTGGAGAAATAAATGTGTGGCAACCAGAACCTTATAACACAGAGTAAGTAAAATTGAATTAATTCATAGAAAATAACACTTTAAATAGTACTTTTAACGGAATTGGGTTTATTTGGGTGCTTTTCTTTCGTCATCCTAGTGCAGAGTTTCCCAAACTTTTGCACCTTGAGCCTACTTAAATTTTTTCATAAATTTCACGCTCCCTCCAAGTTCCAGAACAACTGAAAATAAAGATTTGACCTAAAATTTAGCATTGAATATACATAATTGTATTATTTAATATATACTTCAATTCATTTAATCTAAAAAAAAAAATCGAATAAAATACGAAATATGGAAATAAATCAAAAATGCTTCGTACCTGGATTACTGGGATGGTATTTTTTATTTATTTACTATCAGTTTATTAACACAAGGTTCACCCCCTGTACAGCAAGTGGGCTAGAAGGGTATACAGAAATTATAAAATATACATTATACACTTTTGTACAAATTTTCAGCTCTTTACAATATAATTATTGTATAATAAAAACTATTAAATAGATATATACATTTACTAAATATATTCCCTTTGAATTAACATAGATCTTGATAATTGAAGAGTTAAATACATAGGTTGACTTCTTTATCAGTAACTAACATAACAGATTTATTTATTCATTACACTATTGCATTTTATTTGGTCATATCATCAAATTTCTAATAAAAACTGTTCAATTTTCACAGCAATCCTGGTGATTTAGTTCAGATTTGGTCTATAATTTGGCTTCTGTAGGTTTTGTTGACTTCAAACTTTACCGGATCAATGGAGAAGGTGTTGAAGTGTTCACTGGTGTTACATGGGAACATTCCTTTTAGGGAGCCCAAGTTTGATAGCTTCATCCTAAGTGGGGGATGGCTTCTATTTCTTCCTCTTGTTGGTGCGATGATATCTTTTATTGATGGGGCATCAATATGGCGAGTTAGCAGCTTGGTAAGCGTTGACAGATTTTTTTTGAGGACAATGAGCTTCCAGGAGGTCATGCCTAGGTTGACTAGGAGAATGGATTTCTAGATTATGAAGGGGTTCCCTCCCAGACGGTTCAGCCACCGCAGAATCCAATATTCCATTGATAGAAATTTATTACATCGAGAGGTAGATGCAGAGGACCAGATTTCTGAGGCATATAGTGGTATGGGTGTGAAACATCTATTAATGTATTGTCCAATCAGTCTGGTGTTGTGACAGCCTGCGAGCTCTTGGCGGATAGCCCAGAAAGCAGCATAGGTCTTCTTCTTTGCCTTTATTTCGTTAAACAAGTGCCTCGTGAAAACAACAAGCACCTTCTTCCCCACAAAAAAAAAAAAAAAAAAAAAGTGAACCCCACACTTTTGGAACCCCTGCCTAGCCTAGTTGAAGAAAAAGGTTCATTAATATATAGATTCTTACTTTAGGTTTAGGCTTAGTCGATGCAACATTACATATTTTAATATTATCCATTTAAAATAATACTCATATAAAGATTAAGGGACAATAAATATAAATTGTTAGAAGTATGTTTCATGAGATTTGGAGTTCAGTTCTGATTAATCATTAAATGCAGCATGGATGAATGTAGGCAGTCAGGGATCCGAAGGGCAAAGTTAATACGCGAACTTCCCGTACAGGTATCTTTCCATGGGAGCCTTCCGACCAATATCCTGACGGTTTTCCATTCGACGAGGGGAGGGGGCAGTTGGCGTGTCACACGTCTATGCACAAATTCCTCCGCTCTGAGCTACCGAAATACCTTAACAGACAGACTACTATTAGAATGCACTTATTTACAATTGCCGTGAAACGCTGGAACAATATTGCTAAAGAGACCGGAGTGTCTTTACTGAAATAGGATTGGAATTGAGATTGCAATGGACCTGGAAGTACCGAATAGCTCACATAAGACAGTTCTACTGAGCATCTTTAGCGAACTTTACGAGGTTGGCATCCAAGTTCTAAAGTTAAATAAAGGAAACAAGTCAATATTCCATTAAAATTATACATGTTTCCTAGCTGACTAAGACCGAATTTGCTCTTAGAAGTTAGACAGTTATCTAAGGCCCATGGTCATCTCCCAGGTCGATGCAACATCTGTTGTATTTTATTATACAGTATTATCTTTTAAAATTAGGCTCTGAAAGTGACTGGTTTAGGCTGCAGTACATGATAGTCGTTCTAGATTTTTTTTTTTTTTTATAAATTCAAATTAGTGTTTCAATTTAAGCATCGTTATTTTAAATTTGTTTCCAGCTTGACCATTATATGAGCCCAGGTGTAGATGTTTTGTCCGGGCTTGCAAATTTATAAGTGCGCCCCTGAAGCTGAATCTTGTTCAGTGAGACAAATAGAAATGAGAGGGCTTTTCTGTCAGTTCTTAATTTGAATTTTGCGTGCCACTTAAAATTTCCCACATGCAAACCGTGACATGCATGCCATAGTTTTGCCTTTACTGGTTTATTGAGAATTTCACTAAATAGGAAACTACTATATTTTCAGTATGGAAATTTCTGTAGTGAACTGCCACGTTGAAAACTGGTTATAAGGCCATCTGTAATTTTAACTTACGCATAAATACCTGACAACAGTTGGCTTAAAATTCATTGTTTTTTTTGGGCCCTAAATTATCGGCATATCTTCGAAACTAGTTTTCCCTATAAGAAATATTGAATAGTATGGACAGAAGATGAACATATACTGAGGAGGAATGTTTGTCCCCCCCCCCCCTAAATTTATATAAGTATAAGAAGAGAGGTACTGGAAATATAAAATTCCTAGGTGCGCCACTGTACTTTTGTAGATAGTCAGTTTTTCCTTTTCCTTTTTTTTTTTTTTTTTTTTATTATTATCCTACCTTCCCTCTCTTCGTCCACTCATATTTTATCCTTTGTTCAGCTTTTACAAATGAATTTTTTCATGCTTTTTTTTTTTCCAATCATTTAGAAAGAACACAAGTACAGACAATATAGAAAAAAGAAGTGCGCCTATTTGTGTACTTCTTTCTGTATTGTCTGTACTTTTCTTTTCTCTTCTGTTTTATTTTAAGTAGTATCTATTTTCTGTGTTGTATTATAATCTTATATTGAAATTACACTTTTAAAATATCTGTATTGAATTGCTTATGTATGAGTTTTCGGATAGGGTTTACTTTCCTTCTAGTGAGATACATAACTCGGTTGGGATGAACTGATAAATGACCTTTATTCTAATAAACATGAAATTTCTAAGAAAACTTCATTAATCTAATTTTAATTAATTCAGAGATATCTATCTACAGTCAGCTGTAGAAAGATAATCCAAAATGAAAATCTGTGTGTTGAAGTTACCGTACTTGGCAAAATTAATAAGATCAAATCCTTTTCAGTTAAATGGTGTTTTCATATTGCTTACTACAATCGATGCATTATGATCGTAGTTTTGGTCGTTTTTTTTTAAAAATCTCTATAACTGTAGTTTCTTTCTTTTTATCTGCAAAATATGATTCTATTTTTAATATTTGAGCTGCATACATTCCTCAATATGACATGCAGATGAAACCGAAAAATTATAAGTATCTTAAAAAAAAGAATGAATTTCTTTTTATTTTGGGAGGATTAGTGTGGGGGAGGGGGGGGTGTTTAGACTGTGTTACAAAAGATTCAACAAGATAATTCGAAAAGCAGTTCTGTCGTAAAAAAAAAAAACATCCTGTCTTACATTAGATACGAAAAATATTTTTCTTTAATTAATTTTCATCGTAATCCTATTCGTTTCAATAGGATTATGATGAAAACCTTCTAACGACTTCATACAAGCATTTGCCCATATTTGGGAGGTTTCATCCCTTTGTCACTGTATTAATCATAGTCTTAAAAAACAGACTCTGTTTCAAATGATTTTGCAGAGTCCAAAAAGCCAAAGTCTCTAAATTATAACTACAAGAGACAACGTTTTTACATTTCGAGTTTTTATGCGGGATAGTTTGATGGGATAGTGTACCTAACAGCATCTTACCGCAATGGAACTCATTTAATCATGAACTTTTGAACGTCTGCACCCACTCCTAAATGTTTTCCTTTGCATCTTTAGCCTCACCATAGTGCTGCTTCATTTTTCTATAGATTTCTGATGATTCGATATTTTTAATATTTGGGTCTATATAAATGCTTCAAAATGATATACAAATGAAACCGAAAAATTGTAAGCGCTATCTTTTTTTTTTTTTTAAATTAATTTCTATTTTTGGGGGAGGTAGAATTTATCCGAATTAAAAAAAAAAAAAAAAAACTCTGCTTAATCATAGCGATAGGCATAATTGAATGATTTTCTATAATTGAAATAATCCATTATGATCTCTCTATCACTACTTAATCTTGGAGCAATTTTGTAAGAGAGACGCCGTTTTTATAAATAAACTATTCGAAATTTTTAGAAATCTTCAAGTACCGTGTTAATAGACTAGAAAGGAATAGCGAAAGCTTAAAAAGCGGTACTCACCTTGAAATTAATCTGCGATGGTTTACTTAGGTAGCGTGGTTAATGTTTAAGTTGAATTGTTGAATTGAAAAATTAAAAGGGAGGGAAGTAGGTAAAAGTTGACTGAGTTAAATAGGCGCAAGGAAATAGAAGTGTACACATCCAATTTTTAAGCTTTCGCTATTCCTTTCTAAATAAACTATTCTTAACCATGCCTGGACTGTTCTAAAATTGCTTATAAAACTGTTACCAGATGTTTAAGTGGACTTGGCGCATCATGGCCTTAGTCGCCAATGCGCCATAAAAATCCAAACCAAACCAAATGTTTAATTATCGAAATGAAATGAATGCTTTTTAATGAGTCTAAATTTTTAAAATAAATAAATTTCCTCAACTTTTTATATAATTTTCGTATTTTCTTATGTTGTGGTATAGTAGAACCTCATAAATCCGGCATCTGACGTCCTCGGGATAGTACATTCAGGATTTTTGACAATTATTATTTATTTATTTTTTTAAGTTATACACATAGTGTAAGTATTCAGGAATAGTTCGTATTATATATGCATTCTATACCCACCTTCTCAGGTGAGCTTTTGGATTTTGCTAACAAAATCGTTTAAAAATATTGTCTGAAATCACATTTGAATATTTTTATTAGATAATACAGTATCTCTAACCCCAATATTCTCCACAGAACGATTAGCCACCACCAGCATTAAGTTCGCTTGTTTCAGAAATTAAAAAGGGGGTTGTTCGAATCCAGTATGGGTGTTGCGATTGCCCAATATTTTTTAATATGAAATATAAATGGTACGATATGATTTCAGCAAGTAGTACAGTATGCTACAGTACTCTTGGTTAAGTTTACTGTACTGTACTATTTATGTAAGTTTACTGTATTATTAAGTAAACTAGTATTGAATATCTCGGAAAATAAATGATTTTATACGTTGAAAATACATATAACAATGGCGCAGTAGGAAATACGTGTAAAACAGAAATTGGTGTTTGGAAATTACAGGGGTACACAATGCATAAATCCGGCACCTGCTATGCTTTTTTTTTTTTTTTTTTTTTTTAAGTCCGGCCAGCCTGTTTCCCTTTTGTCGTAACGGTCGATTACCCTCAGAGAAATTCAGAAAGTGTCGGATTTTTGGTAATTCCGATGTCAAATGTATGAGGTTCTATTGTACCTTAAAATTTGTATTATTTTTTGTTTCCAACAATGAAGAAGAAAATGCTTTTGATTTATCCTTTGAATCAGTCAAAATTTCATCCCCCTTCCTCTCCTCTTTTATTTATCTTTTCTATGAAACCAATGCCGATAGTACATATTTTTAAAGTATCTCACTTTATTCCATTCATCTTGCCTGCCTGTCTTCTTTTATTAGTGTTCTCCCTTCTCTCGATACAGATGCCTTATGGTGCATACCCAGTGAACGCCCTCTCTCCTTCGTCCATACAGTTTTAGCAGTTGCCCGGGCAACGAGTGGCTAGTCTTTTTTTTTTTTTTTTTTTAGTAGTGACACTTCCTTGCATCTTACCAGTTTCTTGGAATACTCGGAAAAGTTTTATATTCATGGTTTTACTGTCTCCTAGTAATAGAAAACTTCTATGAAGCATGAAAAATTGTAGAAAATAAAACCTGTGAAAATTCAGAACTGGGAATGAGGCCTAAGATGTGTGATTTGTGTGCAGTGTTGTATGACATGCTACTGATTTTCGATGTAATGCGAAAACTTAGTGATAGACTTGGTTTGGGTGTGAAGTTGACTCGTTCAATCACACACACACACGGAAATGCAAACAGCATATCTTAGAGGGATAAGAAAAAAAATGCGAAAAGTACTTTGAAACTGATACCGTCTGCTTCAACGAATAGTTGAAAGGTAAAAGGGGCCACTTTTCCCCGCCTTAAACCTTATTCATAACTGATAGATGTTTCGCTTTAAAACTTTAACTTTTTATGGCCTCGTGTAGATGAAAACGAACCCAGACTTGTTGTTATTGCAGTTTTAAAAACTCTGTTCGCTCCTAGCTTGCAGTGCATAATGAATGTGTCTAATAAAGGAGAAACACCTTACTTCTTTTTAACAAAAAACCAAAAAAAAAAAAGGTTTTTATATTCTGCATTTTTTAAGCTTTCTTCTAAATATACGTTAAAAATAGTGAGGGCCACGAATTATGTCAATAGATATCAGCATATTGCGTTATATCATAGAAAGCACGACCTTCTTTATTTACTCTTTCGTCCACATCAGGAACGACATTTTCACCTTGGTGGCAACGTAAGCCATAATTAATATTTATATTTATAAATAGTTAACTTAAAGAAGTTGGATATCGATTACTTTTTTTTTATTATTATTATTAAAATTTGGCGCAACTGTAGAAGTTCTAAATACATAATACATGAGGTTCATAATACATACATGGTTTGACAAGAATTTATTATCATTTAAACGATCGTTAAAGTTGATTTGCACCGCCCTAGACAAATATTAGAGGATTGGACATCGCGATATGTGAATGATTCTTGTCAAAAACCAGTGCAATAGGCCTCACTTAGTAATCTATAGGAATGGATTGCTTATAAGTAAAACAGCATGGTTTCCGTGTGGTCGTTTACTATGGGAAAAATAGTTCTTCCATTGTAAACTATTATTGTTGGCGCCCATGCAGTGGGAATGGTATCTTAAAGGGCAACAGTGTTCACACATCTATCAGTGCAGACTGTGTCAAGAATCTATAAGTGCCTGTAGGCCGGACATCCAGCAGAAAAAGATGAAATCAGGCTGAAAGAAGGTACTTAATTGTAGCCGAGTGGTCAATTCAAATTACAGAGGTACGCATGCTGCATGTTCTAATCCATGATACCGCAATATACAGTAATGATGTTGTAGTTCTCACGTAAACTTCTCTGATCCTCTGTGCTTGTCTCGGAGTATGAACAGAAAATTAATTTTATTTAATGCACAATCGGTAACAATTGTTTCTTTCCCATGATGCAAACGAAAGGCAGTAAAGGAGTTGTAGGTGTACACTCTTTTACTCTGTGTACTATATATATATATAATTGTTTAATTAATTTATATATATATTTTTACCACCTACTGTTATTTTATTTTGGTAACTATATGTTACTCTTGGGCCTCTGACTGCATATACAAACAAGTCCAGGGATTTTTGGTTAGCTAGAATAGAATGAGACAAACTGACAAATAACCAGAGATTAACCCCTGGCTTTTAGCCGTGAAGGGTATCGTGTACGGCATGTGCGTTTGTATGCAATAAAGATAATTGTAACATGTTTAATACAAGGGTTCAACCTCATGTACATACAAATTTTCCACTAATTGTCCAATACAGGCAAACTCCACAGGGATGTACCGTTACAAAAGTTCTTTACTAAATCTCATTACCACGAAGAATAATTTACAGTTCTTTTAAGACATCAGTTGGGTTTTATCCTTCCACTTTACTGGTTAATCATGCCATTCTCTTCTCCCCATGGACTATATTTTGGCTAGGTATAATAATGATAAACAGTACTCACAATTAATTTTCCCCTTCTCCAGGTTGGGCCAGCTCCTTGGTTTTAGGACGACTTTCCATTATGGTCTTCATTTCTCGGTTCCTTTGTTCTGTACTTCCAAAAAAAAAACTCACCGACCAACTCACTCTCTAAAACGGCATTCTCTCTCTCTCTCTCTCTCTCCAACGACCAAATCACTCTCCAAACCACCAACTCACTCTCCGTTTCCCGCCGAACAAATCCTTATACAAGTATATCCCATTTGGTCCTAAATTCTCCCGCACTCCTTATTTCAATATAATCCTCGATTAATTCCTTCGTCCTGGACTTTCTCTGTTTCTCCTTATATTTCTCCTGGCTTTGACTTTTTCGAGGAATTCTGACCTGACCTTCTTTCTGTAGGTCGAAGTTCACCGTCCTTCAGAGAAACTTTCCTCGCCCTTAAGCACCTTCCTAACGGTTAATACCTGATCCTATTTTAATCTTTTGTTGACGGGTATAATTAAATGTTCACCGAATCAGTCTAATTTGTAAGAATATATTCCAATGTTAAATGGATATATATTATTATTATTTTATTTTATTTATTTTTTTTAGTAAGCCAAAGCTTACAGAGTACTTTACCAACGTCTCCGCTCAGACAAAAAAGGCCTCTCGTGTCTGAGCGGAGACGATTGATTTTTGTTGTTGTTATTTGGTTTTTAGGAGCATTAGCAACTAAGGCCATATTGCTCTGGGGATATGCGGTGGTCATTTCCCTGACCTTTCCGCATCCTCCGTATTTGGTGGCTCACGGGCTCGAACCCCTGTCTAATCAAGAAGCATGTGCTACGCACTGCTTCTCCTGCCCACCTGGCTACGGAGGCGTCTTGATTTTTGTGACAAGGCAGCTAAGGCCAGGTGACGTCTGTAAATTGCATGTATTATGTCGTCCGTTTGGTGTTTTTAGGAATGAAAAACTGAGTTTTTGGGACAAAAACTACGCATCCGTCGCCCGAGACCGACGTGGTCACGGCATGGGGAAAAATTATAAAATATTAATAAATAAATAAGAATAAATCCTATAAAATTCCTCCTGCCCAAACGGAACTCCAATCCGGCCTTTTCTGCATAGTGCAACAGGACCATCGCGGCTAACTACAGTGTTAGCCGCTAGGGTTCTGAGTGGAAGAGTATATCCATCTATAGTTTTGCATAGTGTCGACCACTTTCGACATTTGCGTAATGTCGAAAAAGGTCGCTGAAGTAGTATAAATTTATAATGCAGCCGGATCAATTCCATTCATACTGTTTACCATCTACAGAAACATACAGATGGGGAGGAAGGTACGCAAAACTTTTGAATCAAAGCACAATCTTCCTTTCTATTTTGTCTCCTGACGTGTACTATGTTTTTTTTTTTTTTTTTTTTTTTTCTGGACTGATAGCGGTTCTCTCATCATTCCTGAGGACTCTATAAAATATAATTAAAATTCTTCCTACATTGTTGACATTGAATCCAGCCTTTCCGCCTGAGAGTAATGGAATATTCTAGAGATTAATTAATGGTACACAAGGTAAAGGTTGTGGAGGCACTCTAAAATATATGTTGCATATTGATTGTAGTGTATATCCATGGAAGATACGTCAGTTCATTTGGCTATATCTTAAAGGGCAACAGCGTTCACACATCTATCTACCAGTGCAGACTGTGTCAAGAATCTATAATCGGATTTTAGAATCCAGATTTTAATTCAGTCCAGAATTTCTGGGACATTTGGAAAAAAGGAGCACGGAGTGACAACATCGGCCAACGAATATGAGAAGCCTGGGAGTAGTGCTGCAGGAATAGGTTACTTACACCAAAGGATGCCTATGCATACCGTATAGGATCAATGTCAAGGAAATCCACTGCTTTTATCGCTGCAAAAGAAGTTCCAACTGGCTGTTAACTGCATTCTTTAATATTTTGGTTGGGTATTGTTTATATAATGTTTGGCAGTTAAATTCCACGACTACGTCCATTGCACGCAAGTGAAAGGCTCATAAGACCATGATGCAGCACGCCGTAACAGCTGATCTGCGTGCTGCTTTCCTCTACAAGGTCATTGCGTATTGTAAGTCATTCGTACGCAGTCTTTTTAGATTTGGTGTGTTATTTAAGATGTTGTCATTAAGCTAAGGAGCGGAACACAGAGCGAACATTAAATTTTGGTTCAAGTTGGGGAAAATTGCGACTGAAACCTATTCGTTGGCGAATTCGCAAAACAAGTGCCACCGTAGCCAAGTGGTCAGACAAGCGGGTGCATAAGTACACGTGCCTTGAGTGACCGGGATTCAAGCCCGTGACTGCTGAATACGGTGCTGTTTCTTGTATTCTGTCTATCTTGTGAACTCCTCCGACCGTTGGGTCCTCCCGGAGTATAAACAGAAAATTTGTTTATTTATTTAAGTGTATGGTAACGTTTTTTCATTGGTTTGCAAGATTTCGAAATGGCCGTAAGAATCTGGGCGATGAGAGTACTGTAGACATCAAAAATGGTTGAAAAGTTCGCTTTGATTGGGTCTGGTCGTCGAGTGACTCTTAGAATAATGGAAGAAGAACTTCACATTAACATAAAACCAGTTCATGCAATTCTGGCATATTGGGTAAAGGAAGATCTGCGCCTGTTCGATCTCACTATTTGACTGATGAATGAAAGTTGCTCAGAATTGAAGCGTGGGAAGAGTTCATTCAAAAACCAAAATGATAATGTTCACTTTTTTAGATAGCAACGGAATAATTCGGGAGGGATTTGCTCTAATTGGTAATACGGTGAATAAGGAATGCACAAGTTTTGGATCTTTTGATTAAAATAATTCACCTAATAAGGCCTCAATTTGGAGGAAAAGGGTGCTATTTCTTGTTACAACACTAGGCCGCATCCTGCGCCGATTATGAAAGAGTGTTTGTCAAATTGGAACCGTGGAGCTAAACCACTGTTATCAGTATTTATCTTCCCCCGGACTACTTCTAGAGGGAAAGAAAAGTCCTCAGGAAAATATACGGGGCAGTCAGCGAAGATGGACAGTGGAGGATAAGAACGAACCGAGAATTGTACCAGCTGTACTAAGACCTAGATCCGGTAACAAAAGTATGGAAAAGAAGACTGCGTGGCTGAGGCATGTGGAGAGGATGGAAGGGAACAGAGCTGATGTTCTCTTCTGGTGGAAGACGAAGGGCAGGAAGACCGCTTCTCGACATAGAAGTCCTTAGAAGAATGGGAGTCAGGGGCTGGAGAAGTAGGGCAGACATTAAGAACAAGAGAAGAGCAAGGACATACAAGGACTGTAGTGCTAGGAGAGTGAGTAAGTGGGCTACTTACTTCTCGTTTCCAAAATCACATCCACGTGAAAGGACAACAGTTTTGACGAATGTAGAGAAAATTAAAAGAAATATGACAAAGTAACCGGTGGCGGTCAGTTAAACTATGGGTTTAAAAAGGTTTCCAACGTAGCTGCCAAGGTGATAAACATTATATTTACTTTGATAAATATTAAAAGTTTTTCTAATTTTAACATCTGGTTTTCTTTAAATTATCATTTCTGGAGCTTAATCGTCAATCCCTATGTGAAATCTGTATATGTCCGTTTGTCTGTTTAATAATGAGAGACATATCAGTACATTCTTGTTGCAGTACTGCTAGTAAACGAAATGCATTATGAAAAAATTCCTTATGACATTGATCTCTCATATGCAGCTCGAATACAACTTCCTTCGAGAAATATTATTTTTGGTTATTATTAATATTTGTGGTGTTATATAAGGGGAGAGGACTCATAGTTGTCAGCAACAGTTCCTTTCTTTTTGTAGTACAGTATTAACTTCGAATTTCCCTTTAGCCTTGTTAATGGCCAAGAACTCAAAATCCTCTTTTATTAATGATAAAAATCCTCTTTTCTCTGCTTGAAGCTTCCAATCTCTGTTATATTAATATAATATTATGTTTCAACATTTTTTTAACGTGATATGTAGACAGATAAAACATGCATAATAGTTTTATCCCGGACTTTATGGAAGGCATCTGGAACTCGCAGTAGTCCACCCATGAAAATTAGTCAGTCGACCTTCACTGAGGAATGTAAACTACGTCCGTTAGCTAGCCTACACATTCGGATTCATATAGGAAAAGCCTCTGGTTTTTTTTTTTTTTTTTTTTTTTGCAAGGCTCAGTTCTTGAAGGTCGGAGGGATGAATCGCGACTTTAATTGGCAGGCTACGGAGCTTAATACTTTTTATGTCCCGTCTTGACTGCAATCATTACACTTAGGGGAATAAACATTTAGCCATGCCTCATGGCAAAGGCTCGATTAAACCCTTGTTTAGTATACCATGTGTACTTTTTTGCGAACAAATAAACATCGCAAATCGTATTTTCAAATTCTCCTTCTTGTAAGGACTTTTTCTTCTTCACTTTACATTCGATATATTTTGTAGATGTACAGGTCTCATCCCGCTTATTTCGATCACAAGGTCGAATATGAAATTTATGAGGCGGAATAATAGCAGCTTTTACGCATGCGCGTTAGTGACTTTTACATCCATTATACTTGTTTACAGTTTGAATTTCTGAGAAATTAGCGTGCAGAGATAAGTTTTATGAAGGATTTAAAGATGCGTCCGCAATCAAGCATTAATGGAAATTTAAATGGGGAAAAAAATTGCGCGCCTGTGATTTCGGTGTATTTTTAGGAAAATTTAAAAATTTTTGACGTATTTGTACTTAGTGGTTATTAGTTTTAAGACGTTTCATTTAATATTTTATTTTGATGGCGTCAGTGTAGTGGTTTTGTCCAGTGTCACTCGTTTGGAAAGATCTGTGTTCGAATTCTGTCGCAATTCCTGAAGTTCTCTTCAGTCGAGGTTATAGTTAGCCGCCCTCAGATGGAGGGAGTAGGATTTTGCCCAGTAAGTTACTCCATATTTCTTCACCTTGAGCAACATATAAATCGATTCGCGAAAACACACGTATCATGTAAGAGAAACCATAAAAATTAGTACGCCAAGGAACCTCTCCTTCTAAAGAAGCAATTCCGAGAAGTCTGAAAACACTAAATGGAGTATATTGATGAAATCACGCTTTTGGGCAGGATGGCATTCGTGTAAATGATACATTTTTACAATAAATATGCCATCTTTCGATTTCTTCAATTCAAAAACTTTTAAATAAAGCTGATCTTGTTTTTATCCCGTTTTAATTCTCTTATGACAAAGCTTTGTTCCAGCTAGGTAAACTAATCTAACAGATCCATCTTGTTCATCTGAATAATCGTTAGTGGTGTATAGACAGAATCAAATTGCTTTCCGTGCCGGGACTAACTAATGGCTAGTAATTGTGGAGAATCAATATGTAACGAATACATTCGGATATAAAACAGAAGTTGTTTGCAAAGAGAAGTTCAAAACGCGAATCGAATGTAGGTCACAGACATGAATAATGGAATGAATAACCTCGTACGTGCAAATGGCATGATTTTTTTTTTTTTTTTAGTTATTATTTGTTTTTGTAGGAGATTATACAGAGAGAGGTTTGTGGCCTTAATCCGGGACAGCCTGTTATTTAGCAGTCTCCAACCGTGGACGGAAAATGAGTGTAATTTAGAAATAAACTCGCGCGCGCACACACATACTTACAAACAGAAAAAGTGAGACGCACAGCGTTAAGGTCGAATAGCTGAGCGTGCAGCAGCACCTTGCCCAAGGACACGCTATGGGGAAGGTGACTGATACCAGTCATTTGCTTTTCTGTCAATAGGAATAGCGGACTGTTGAAAAAAAAAAAAGCACTGGTAATATCTGTGTTAATATCTGTTGTTTTCCAGTGATATTAATTTTTTACATATACTCTCCAGTATTTCCTTTTTCATTCTCTCTCTGATAGCTCTGTAATATCACACAAGATATGGGCAGGGTCATAGTTTGATTGTTTTGTTAAAGCAGCGTAAGCTGTGATGTATCAGTGCAGCATGTCTGTACAACTGCCTATATCGTATGGTCGGTTTGCACCCTCCTTCCCCCCCTGTTGGATGAAAACCCGAATTTCTGAGAGAAAATCATCCGTGAGGAATAAGCTTGAAACCGACTAACTTGGCCACGGAGTGAAAAACAGCCCAGAAAATTTCTCCCGTCTCTACAGTAGGGTCGTAACTGAAATATTGGGAACCCAGGACAGTTACGATTTCTGTCACCCCTGCTCCCTCCGCGCAGCATTTGGATATTCTTCGTTTTACTTTTATTTAATTGTTACCACCAATACCTTACTTACTAAATAAAATGAAGAATACATCAGTATAGTTTTGAATATGTCCATTAGAATTGTTCTTAGAAATTTTATATGTGTACTTTGCTCATAGTGTTTCAAGAGACGTGCTCCCACCTCATGTTTGACTCGTGCAGTTGCTTGGTGTAACTTGTCCTTTTTTCTTTTCTTCTTCTTATTATTATTATTGCTCAGGTACTAGCGTTAAAACCAAATACGACTAATACGGAATTTATGGACTGACAAATATTGCAGAATCCTATCTCTCCAATTAAGAATCAAGTTTGATATAATACATGAATCGGTTATTATTTATGTGTAAGAAATATTTCAATTATAAACTGGTATTTAAAACTAATTTATATATTCTTAATTACTATTTCTCAATATGATTGCTAATTATTATTATTTTAATGGCACAGTTCCAAAATACAGGGCGTTGTAGAAATTATAGTGATTTCTTCTTTTTTTTTTTTCCCCCTCCTCTGATCCTTATATGGCTTAGAGGAGAAGAAAAATTAGTGAGGTGAGTTTGGGATTCTGTCATGAATGGATGAATTGTGGTTTCTGGAGGTGTAGAACGTCTAGCGGTTTCCACCGCTAGCCCTCCCACACCTCCGTGGCATCGAACTGATCGCTTACCTTCCCAGACCACTCCACCATCGTTGTCTGGGAAGAGGTGCTAATTGAGTGGCAGCACTTTTAGAAAGTAAGATGGCTCGATCATGCGCTCAGTACACTCCTTCGGCATGTTAACCGACTGTGGCCTACGGGGTAGGCCGCTGTCATCCATGTAAATGAAATTTTCTTCAAATTCTGTGAAGTGTGGAAGCATAGTTTATCTGAAACTTCGGGAAAGCGATGATTGTCACAAAATAAAATTATAGTTCAAATGAAGTTTGGTCAACAGAAAAGTTTGTGAGAGCCGATGATGTAGAGGATAGTAAGACCGCGTATACCATTCCTCCAGAGGAGAAGTATTTGCTGTCAATCGACATTCTTCTCCACCTTCGCTATAGATAAGAATTTGTTGTGAATTATTTTAGAAGTTGGACCTGGAATTATATCCTAGCAGGAACAATGGTAATGTGTACTCACTAGAATGCCAACGACTGATCGGCGATCTTAAAATCTTCTTTGTGATAGCGATTTCGTGCGGTCTGATGTGACACTCGTTTTTTCCCTAGCCGTGGAGAATTCGCGTTGTAATAATGAAGAAAAGAATGGAAAAGCCCCTGGTGCAGGTTGAAGTAGCAACTGTCAAGAAGATATTAGAAGTTAAAGGAGAGATACTATTATAGCTGTATAATGCCTTGTAGGAGCTAAAGGAGGCGATTTTTCCTTGAGAATGGGAAACTACTAGAATTAAGATTCTTCTTCTAAGTTGCCTTGATATATTGAAGACTAGTTCAAGTTCCTACAGGTCAATAGCTGTCTTTCCGTCTTGGGCAAAGTTTATGAGAGGCTGCTCACGTTACGTATTGAGCAGCATTACCTATCAAAAGGATTAGAATCCTGTTGGCGGTTTGAATTCTGTAAGGGCAAGTCAACAGGAATTGCAGTGAATACATTAGTAGAGTGTGTGCGGTATACTCTTAGCAAATACCCCTTTGACTTTGAGGGGGTATTTGACGAACTATGGTGGGAGAGCTTAAGAAGAATAGATGGTTTAATCTCATCGAGATTATGGATTGCCCAAATAATTTGTATAGAGTTTTGAGAGATTACTTACATCAGCGTCAGTTGCAGTTTTTACTAAATATACACTAATAGAAAAAGAGGTGACCAGAGGAGTTCCTCAGGGCTCCAGTGTTGGCCCCTATCCTGGAATTATGTAATTGATGAGGTGTTAAAACCAGGATTGGAATAATTGTGATCCATACAACGATGATCTGGTGTTATTGGCGTATGGAGATTCAAGAAAGCAGTTGAAAGATAATGCAATGGGGGTCCTAAATCGAGTTGAGTGCTGGACTGACATTCATTGGATAAAGATGTCTCAGAAAACATTTTATGGTTTTGTTCAAAGGCAGTCTAAGTCAAGGTAGGCATTCCACGGTCAAGATATTTAATAGTCTGATTCTGTATACCTCATTGGTCAAATGCCTGGGAGTACTTCTTGATGAAAAGTTAACCTTTTTTTCCCCCATGTCAATTTCCCCATGGCACCTTAGGAATAAGATAAGGACTGCAAAGATTAAATGGCGCCTCCGTAGCCAGGTGGAAAGGAGCAGCAGTGCGTAGCACACGCCTCTTGATTAGACCGGGGTTCGAGCCCGTCACCACCAAATACGGGGGGTGCGGAAAGGTCAGGAATGACCACCGCATATTCATGGAGCAATATGGCCTTAGTTTCTAATGCTCCTAAAAACCAAATAACAAACAAACAAAGCAAAGATTAAAAGGATTGTGAGAGTGGAATGAGGAGTCAGGAATAGATCCCTTGACTTACTGATAAGCGCATTTTTATCTCAATCGTTACATACGCATGTGGTGCTTGGGAGAATAGGGCGAATAATATGATAGGCATGTGCTTGTATCATCACAGAAATTTGCCCTTTTTGGAGGCGGCCAAGGCCTGCAGAACGGTCTCGAAGAATGCTATGCAGGTCCTAGCAGAGTGAGAGCCAGTGAACTTGATTATTATGAAGCAGGTTCTCGAATTTTCTACAAAGCAAAATAAAGCTATGAAAATTTTGTGAGTTAGATCTTTTCCCATAGTAGATGAAATTTATGGGTGACAGGATTTGAAGATTGAGAGTAAGAGGCTGAGACTTGAGGTGGCAAGGATTTGTCAAGAGTTGTGTGACTGTTCTGCTATGTGTCGGGTCACTCATCCCTTTCCGCTAGAAATTTATACGAGTATAAAGCCGATATTGGGGTTATACGGTTCTGTGATGGTAATAGGGTATGGGTTGAGGAGATTGTTTGAGCTTGAAGTAATTGTGGAGTTGCACGCACTGCACTTGTGGGGAGATAGAAGATGTTGAACATGTGTTATGGAATTATCATGTATACAGGGCATGGCATTAAAGTACTGAACTAGGACAATAAAAAGAACAGAAATTGAAAGAGCTCAAAAATGGTTTTCTTTTTATTTAAAGTAATCACTACCTGATTGAATGCACTTATTACACCATTCTAAAAGTGTCTGAAGAGAGTCAGTGAAGGCGTCCAAAGAGATGATGTTCAGTTTGTAGGTTATGTTTTTTTTTTTTATGTGTTCAACATTCTGGCATTTCTTCCCTTTGAGGACAGTTTTTACCTTGTGAAAGAGAAAGAAGTCTGCTGCTGCTAGATCGGGAGAGTAGGATGGTTGGTTGATCTGTAGAATCCCATGCTTCGTCAGAAATGTCTTCACAACAAGCACGGAATGGGCAGTTGACTTTGTCGTGCTAGATCGAGAGAGTAGGATGGTTGGTTGATCTGTACAATGCCATGCTTCGTCAAAAATGTCTTCACAACAAGCACGGAATGGGCAGTTGACTTTGTCTTGCAACAATAACGAGCTGCCTTTCTCTTGGAATTGCAGCCTCATCCGAGAATTGCGCTTCAGTAGTCTTTGAAGTACTTGTACGTAGAATGCTGCATTGACTCTTTCCCTTTCAGGTACAGATTCCTTGCGAATCACATCCTGTTTGTCAAAAAAATATGATCAGCATCGTCTTGATCTTGGACTTCTGTAAACGAAACTTTTTAGGTCTTGGTGATAATTTTGAAAGGCCACTTCATGCTCTAACGCTTTCTCTCTGGGTGTCGTACTGAAACACCCAACACTCATCTCCAGTGACAATACAGTCGAGGGAATCAGAACTGTCTTGACAAGTCTGGATGAAGCCTCTTCGTGATGACTCTCTTCATTGCTTCTGCTCATCCGTGGGGCTGTGCGGCACAAATTTTGCACAGACCTGCCTTTTCCCTAAATCTTCAGCGGAATTTGATTAATCATCTCCTTATTTATATCCAATTCATTAGTCATTATTTTGAGGGCCAAACGACGATCTCTTGTCACATTTTCCCCAAATTTTGCAACTCTGTCCTCATTTCGAGAGGTTGACAGACGCCCACTTCTTGAGTCATCGCGAATATCGTCACGTCCGTCTTTGAAATCCTTATACCATTCAAACACACTGGTACGACTTAGCGTTTCGTCACCATAAATAGTTTTTAACATCATACGTTTCTGTTGCAGATTTTCCCAGTTTAAAGCAAAATCTGATATTGGTTCGTTGCTCCATTGAGAAATCCTGGCATGGAATGTTAACACTATTAACGAAACTGCATGTTGCTTGCAACCTGTCATCCTACTGGACAATCTCCGTAATAACATCTGTTGGAGGAAGTTTGAACTACAACATACCACTTCTGTTTAATTTCAAACTCATCGAGTATAACTGCAACAGTACCACTCCGGAAACTTTATTGCTACGCCCCGTACAATGATAATAAAAACATTTTAATTTCTAAAGTAGGCACTTAAGAACATGGAGACACACAGGGAAAAGAACTGTGTACACGTATATTGTTCCTGGACTTCGTGAGTGCGTTGGTTCACGAAGGAAGAGACTTTTAATTGGAAATGTATAATTGTAAATAATGTATACATGTGTAAATAGTACTGTATCTACATAATTTTACAGCGATTTTTTTTGGGGCAGGAGCTGTAACATGTTCCACTATACCTGACTTTTCAGGTGGTGGAACATGACCAAGTGGTCTATACGAGAATTTTGTAATGTAATGCGATGTCCCCCAAGTGTGGATGAGCGTAGGCTCTGGTAGCACATATACTATGTTGTAGTTTCAGCTACTAAGACCATATTGCTCTTTATATATTGTCTGTAAATTGTGTGTTCTGAGATTGATTTTCTGTTTGCTGGACGAAAGAAACCACATTACCTCGCCTGAAAACAAATAACTCAGCAACATTGCGAAAAAGGCCCATAAAAATTCCTCCCGATATCGACGGGACTCGAATTCAGATATTTTCCACCCGGTGTGGAGGGAAGGCGATCCTACCAACTGTGCTACCCACAAGGGATGTAGTTTAGAGTATGTATATATATATACACTCTAAATGGGGGTGGGGGAATGTTGGAAACTGTGCTCTGGAGACTTACTGCAATTTAATGTTAGTTGAGCAAAAAAAAAACCCTTACTTAAGTTGAAAAATTATTGCAAACTTTTGAAATTCCACCGGCTCACAACACTAGGTACCCACCAATATCCTTGCTCCCAGAATTCAATATAAAATTCAGTACAAACATATATGAATGAATATATATATATATATATATATATATATATATATATATATATATATATATATATATATTAACGAAGTTGATGAGGTTCCACCCGTTTTCTCTCTATTGGAGTGTGTTGGAAGCCATTATAGAATGCTGCTACAAGCCCTCGTGTTGTATCTAGCTTGCTTTCAGTCTACTCTGGATAGTTGTTGAAGCCATGGATTCGGGTTAAGCAAATTTCAATCACATTGAAAGGTGATTCGAAAGAATGAGAAGTGCATAGTGGCTTGTTTTATACACAAAAGTCACGTGAGTAACATCCATTGCTGAAGAGCTAATTTGATTTTGCTCGACAGATTTTTCGCACAGTTATCATTCTTTACTGTAGACAAACTTAACGTGACTTGTTGATATTACATTATCTCGTTCGCGTAAGTTTTGGGCTCAATATGTCGAGATTGTCCTTAGCTTTTTAAACCATTACGATACTATCCGCCAAGCCATTGACTCTTCGAGATCCCTGCATTGGCAACCTGGTGTGTTATGATAGTTTTCCACTGTATAGGACCAACAACCATCAGAAAAACAATTCATAGAGTGAGTTATCATGATCGTGCAGCTGCTCGGGAAGCTTTTTCTCAGCGGTGTACGTCACTGCTTATCCTGGTGTAGAGAACGGAAATACTGGACATTACAGCGGTGGAACAAAGTGATGTGGAGTGATGAATCACGTTATACAACCACGCATCAGATGGACGCACATGGGTGTGGCGTATGTCCAAAGATAATCTTCTCCCAGATTATATTGCACAAACGAAAGTTCGGTGGTGGTATTGTAATGGTATGGTTTATTGTATGAAGCCATGAATGCATATGTTTGTCATGACATTGATTTTTAAGAAAATAGTATATTGAAGCTTCCATTCCCAGCCTTGGACCTGTTATTTGGTTTTTAGGAGCATTAGCAACTAAGACCATATTGCTCCGGGGATATGCGGTGGTCATTACCTGACCTTTCCGCATACTCCGTATTTGGTGGTCACGGGCTCGAACTTCGGTCTAATCAAGAAGCGTGTGCTATGCACTGCTGATCCTACCCACCTGGCTACGGAGACGCCGCCGCCTTGGACCTAGATCTGAATACATATGAACAACTTTGGGATGTTTTAGAACAACAGTTGAAAGCCAGAACAATATAGCAAAGTGGCAGATTTACAGAAGGAATGGGGCCTGATTCCAGCCTCTGTATAGTAAAAACTTCTACAAAATAACCTCACAGAGCTATTGATGTCATTCAAGTGTATAGAAATCATACTGAATATTAAAATTTTCTTTTTCTCTACCAGATATCTGTTCATTTAATATCCCAGTACACGTTGGCGGGTGGTGTATATTCATATATATTTTTATATTTAATATATTTTGCGCACTTTTAATTTATATTTCGCCCATATATTGTATTTTACTCTTTACACTTTATATTTAATTTCAAATAAAGTTTTATTTACTATCCTGCCTGTTTGGTTGTCGTACTGTACAACGTCTCTTATGTTTGCTATTCCTGATCCCCTAAGGTTTTTCTATTATTTAAATATTTAAAGATAGTTTGAATTAATTAATATTTCCAACCCTAGGATACGTGATGCAAAAATAAAATTGAAAATCGTTTATTTCGGCTGATGTCTTTAAACGTTGGGAGAAAGGCATTATGTGGGTATTCACATAATACTGTATTACATTATAAATTTAAATGATATTTCGCACCACGAATCGGTTTGCAAATTTGTATAGTTTATTGGTACCATAAAGAGTATGGTATGTTGTTGGAAATTAAATTCCTTACAGTAGGTCTAATTAATACCCTATACCAGCTTGGTGTTGTAGAGACTCTCCGAAATTAAAATTAAATGGTGTGAAGTGTCTTTTAATTTTAATAAAATAAATAAATTTTCTGCTTATACTGCTGGACGAACACTTGGTCAGAAGACCTCTCAAGTTAGAATACAAGACACACCACCGTATTTAGCAGTCACGCGGGCGTTTATCACGGTCGCTCAAAGCGAGTGTAAAATATCATCTTTAAATTGTTTGACTGCCTCTTCACTACACCCAAGGCAAACTTTCTCTTAATGAAATTTGTTCTTCATTTTCATCTGGTGTTCTGTTTTGGTCAGTTATATATTTTCCGGACTCTTCGTATTAACAGAGAGGGATGCGGTTATTATCAAAGTCAAAATGGGTTATTTTTGGGTAATCTATATTTGGATAAATTCTTGTTTCATTTATTATTAGTGAATGATACAAGTAGCAGCCTTTCCTCTACCTCGACTGCTTCTAATGATATTTTTATTTCTTCCCATGCGGAGAACTACTATTAGGTTTACCTTTACATTTGAATTTGAAATAATTGCTGATTTGAAGGACGAAATATACAGAGTGCCTTGGAGGCAGTCTTTTTTGGAGAGTTTTTCTTTCTTCTTTATCGCTCTTCAGATTAACGTTTGACTCAGGTGGTACAGTGTATTTCGAATGTAATGTTTTTCCCAGCAGTCACTTTACGCCTAACATTCATAACAAAACTGAGAGGTGCTTATGAACAAAAATTTTCTCTGATTATCATCAAACGCATCTCCATAATTTGTAAAACACCATCTGTTTTTATCTTATTTTATTATTATTTTTCCCCCCGATTTTGGTCTTAGGTTTCTGCAGCGGAAAAATGTGCATGAGTTGTTTCCTGCCTGCGTTTTCCACTGGTTTCAGCACGTGGCAACTACTTTTAATAATTGCCAATCATGTATTGTTCATAAAGCATTTGGTTTCGTAGATAGCTAGTTCTCTTAACGATACATTAGCCACTTTGATCAGATAAAAATTACGCTCTCATTTGATGCCCTGTTGGCAAATTTTTGGCCTTTAGTGCATCTAGATGGCATAATTGTGCATTTTGTATTTTGGATGCCCATCACGTACTCATCTTATAGAACAGTAGTTTGTTATGCAGATTAGGAATATACTGCACTCTCTACCCGACTCTTTATTTCAGGCATTTTCGTTCCGCCCCCTTCCCCAAATCTGACGTCAATCTCTTATTCTCACATGCGCTAGTAAGGATATTGACCCCATCGGATGACTCAGAAAGGTATAAAATTAGCCATAAAATCTGTCATAAATAGCAGCTTGAATTGCTAGCACACTTTCTACTGGTCGCCTAGCGACTGTTTCCCTCCCCTTACTACCAGGGGGACTTCAATCAAAAGCTCCCCAAACAAAAGACTCGGCTTGACAAGGGAATTGACTCATCAATTAAAGTGATAGATTTACCCATGTGTATGGATGTGGCTTTATATCTGTATGGAAGCAGGGAAGCCCAAGAGAGAGAGAGAAATGAGGAGGAAGAGTCTAGGCTAAAAGATGCATGTATCCCTGTGTATCTAATCACCGGAAACTCCCTATTCTGCGAGAGGATGGAGATCATGATGATGTATCTGGGGTTCGGGGATCAAATCAATAACTCCGCCTATAGTGTTTTGCGGATGCAGGAGGAGTTTCTCGCTGACATTGCCCACTGTAATGTCTACAGTTTAAATAAACATTAGTCTGCTTGTAGAACGCAGAAAGAAATGACTTTACACATAGTAAGGCAGTAATCGTATTAGAAAACATGACTGTTTTATTTTAACAAACCTGATTTGCTTTAAAGCCGTAAGGGTTTTCTGCTAGATCGTAGTAGCCAATTCAAATTGTATTTTCATGGTCTGCGGCAATCACATTTTACTGAATTTTATATTTAGTATTTAAAACTAAATTTAAGCACCTGATTTGGAGCACAAAATGACATTTAATTTAGAAATTATTAAAACGTATGCTTGCCTAAAATATTGCTCGAATGCTCTAATAAATTTAGGTTATCTCTGAATTATCTACAGTTGCTAGTATGTTTTCGTAGCGCCATCTATTGGTTATCGAATTAACCATAAGTAACAGTTGTTGATATTAAATTCTTTAACTGTTAACTAATAATTATTTTATTTTTCTTCTGTGGTGTTCAGCATTAATAAAATCGTGACACGGGATAGGAAAGCTGATATTAGAATAATTGTTCAGTATGTAACACTTATAACCTCTACGATTATTATTATTATAATACTCTTTTTCTTTTTTTTTTAGCTGGTGCAGCATAAATAAATCTTAGCTTCCTTGCACCATATGGCCATTACTAATACTAATAACTCTTTCTTCTCCACTAATCACTACCGAATTTCTACAAGTTATCCAGTTTGTAAATACGCAGGTATTCCCCCTTATTTTTGCGGTTTAACTTAAATTTTACTTTTTTTTACGAGTGCTCTCAAAAATAAATCAGCCTTTAATGGAGATCTTTTAAGGGATTGTGATCAGAAACACAAACTTGCTTGCTATAGTGATATCAAATACTGTTCAGAACATGGAGACAGAATCGTCAGTAACCCGGCTTAGTTTATTACAGACGAGGGTTTATGGTTTTTTTTTTTTTATCCTGGCAAAGTTTGATTTTTCATCCATCAAACAGGAAAATTGACCATAGGATACACGCAGTTACTTATACTGACATCTCATGTCCTTAGCTGCTTTGGCACAAATACTAAACAAAAAGAAAAAAAAAAAGCAATTATGATACAAATTGATGTTCTTGTGTTCTCTTTTCGTTATAAATTCTTCTGACTGTGTGTGGCTCCCCCAAGAGTATAAACAGAAAATTTATTTATTTTATATTTAACTATCAAGTAAATGTTTTTGAAACCTACAGAGAGGGGGTGGGGGCGGTAGAATAAATTAAATAGGATGTTGGGGATGAAAAAAAGGATAAATGGAGAGAAGAATGGAGCAAAAGTTAAGAGAGTAATAGAAAATGATGCCAATAAAATTGCCTATTTATAAGTGAAATCCCGAAAGATTCGTATTCACCAATCGATATTCGTTTTATATTTCCAATCAAAAGCTTTGTCGATGTAGTCCAGTTCTGTGTGTGATATTGGCCTTATGCGGTTCTCTTTATTCCTTAATAAATAACTTGTTTTTATTGACCTATGCATGGGGAGAGAAGACGGATGCAAAGTTAAATGGAAACAGAGAACAAATATACATTGGGACAAATATATATATACAGATATATTAACAAATATATATATATATACAGAAATGAAACTTTAATGGATGAAGATGGGAGTGATAGATAAAAGACAAAACTGGAAGAGAGGTGAAAAAAGATAAAGATGGACTGATTTTATTAGTGTAACTTGCCCTCATAGCATGGTATGATCTTTACCTTTTCTTAGAAAAATTTCTGGCTTGGACATGTTTCACAGTTCTCATTGGCGAAGAAACGCCCTTTATCTTATTCCTTGTTGAAATGAGAAACCGTTCTCATTGTTCCCAAGCAGTCAGAGAACTAAACTCCACATAAGCCTTTGTACCGAGTCATTGATAGGGAGTTTATCCCTGCTCTCTGTGTTTTTCAGTTACAGTCGAACCTCCCAAATCCGGCAATCCATTGTTAGGCAAACCACCAAAGAGTCGGCAGATTTAGTCCTCTGACTGGTCATTTGCCAAAGCAGCGCATTGCAACTGATTGCATGTCGTGGAAATATCATCTAAGCCATAATATTTTCCGACATCGAGAAATTTGTTAAGCCAGGTTCACACTTGGAACATTTCGGTCTAACGTTTTTTGAAATATATAACGAATGCTCAAGGGTAGACGGTGTACTCGCTCTTGTTCGGTTCGCAGCGCGGTCTCCCCGCATTGTTTTCGGTTTTTAACGAAACATCAAAGGATGTTATGTAACACTACTTGTGAAACATCAAAGGATATTATGTAACACCACGTGTGCTAGTATGAACGACTGTCGCCAGTTTTCAGTAGAGCGAACACTCCCCTTTGAAGAGAAACATTCTCTACAGTTCTCCAATTTTTTTTAATACTGCAGTTAATTAGAATGGAGCAGTGAAATAACGTTCCATTTCATTGAACTGTATGAAAGCTGCAGGATGCCATTTTAAACTTACAACGTCCTCCCCACACCGGGTGGAAAAGACCTGAATTCGAAACCCGTCAATGACGCGAGGAATTTTTATGGGCCTTTTTCATAACGTGGCTGAATTATTCAGTCTCAGGCGAAGGTAGCATGGTTTTTTTCTCCCGGAAACTCGTCCAGCAAACAGCAAATTAACCACAGAACACACACAGTTTACAGGCATATATACAGTGCAACATGGCCTAAGTTGCTAATGCGTCTAAAACCAAAAACTTACGTGCAACTAATGGATACAAACGCGCACTCCGTCCCTTCGAATACTTGCGATGTTGATACGCTTCAATCCTTATCCTCGTAATGTAACATGAACGCACTGCTCGTTATTACGACAGAATTCTCAAGTGTGTACATAGCTTTAGGTTATGAAATTGTCTAATTGCTATTTGTGAATAAGATTAGCGGTTCATTGATAATAAGCGAAGCGTTGGATTATATTTCTGAGCTTCTCGATTTGTATATGAAACGTTTGACTGAGGTAACAATTAAACACGTTTACTGAATGTTTTTGTAACTTTTACATTGTCGTTTGTAAACAGTATCGATATGACAGCTTTTGTCTATTTATATTTGCCGCCCAAAAGAAAATTACGTGGCCTGGAGAACTTGGGTTGTTCAAAACATACAGGGGCCGATCCTGGTAAGGGTGACTGCTGGGAGACTTCATCAAAAAAAGTGATCGTTAGAAATTAAAAAAGAAAGAAAGAAAGAAAGAGTAACATTCTGTAAGTATGAGCAGCAGCTCTGATCTTTAGTTTCAAAGAAAAACTTCTGCATGCGCTACGGCTATAATGACAACTCGAAATCTTGGAAAATTCCAAGACTGGACAAGGATGAGGTCTGGACGATGCCGGATTTGAGAGGTTCGACTGTACCACATCTCCACTAGATGTCTGTATCTGAACTGTGGCTTTTTATCCGGGAAATAGCTCGGAAGTGCGAGTTGGACAAAGGCTGGCAGCGATCCAAGATTATATATATATAAAAAAAAAAAGTCAGTCATAAATCATGTTCTGAGATTCATCTTTTCCATTTTGTCATATGCATCCGAAATCTCATCGGGAGCCCTGCAAGTAACTGTCAAGAAATTTCTTGCCCTAGATTATCGGGTTCTGAGATGACTCAATAGCAAGCTTGGTTTCCCCCATAAAATATCCATACAGCAGCAGTTTCATAATCAAATCGAAAACGAAGTCTCTTCAACAGCTTAACGGGCCTAGAATGATACTCCTTGCCAAGTTTAACTTCCACTAGCGATTCACCAAGTGTGGCCAAAATAAAAACAGCAGCTCCCAACAACAAAAATTCAATAAACCAGCAAGCATTCAGCGATAATCTCTCTAGACTCAAGCAAATGGACAGAATATTTCCCAATTTACCCTTTCCTCCCATAAATCTCCTCAACACTGCCAAAGATTTATCAATTCTCAACTATACAGGAATCAAATTTCCAATCCAATGGGGGGTAAAACCCAAACAGCAGCAGTGATTTCGGCAGTATTCTATTGATACAAAATAAACCTCTAAATGAATTACAGAACAGATAATCTATCTTCAGCCAAGTAATTAACAAAACCACACATAATGTACTATATACAATAATTCTTATAGTACTGCATACAGTTTCTGTACCCAAGTGTTGCACTTGTGTGTTGCTGTACACGTGTTGCACTTGTGTTCAGCAACTATCGTAATTTGTAAAAGTGAAATATGAATTGTAACGAATGGGCCTGGTGTACTGGGGTCCATGGTTATGAAAAATATATACAGTGATATTTCTGTATATCAACTGTATATATTTTTTATGAAATATGAATCATATTCTTTGTTTAACATGATATATATATGTTGTCTGTTCACTATTGTATTTTCTAGTGTGCTGATTTACCTGGCCATGTGCTGTGAAGGGCTTGCTGTAAAATGCAATAAATCATTATTTATTTAAACAGGTATGATGCAGAGGGCGTGACTGGAGCTTGGTTGTAGCCGAATAAATTGGCTAAATATATGTACCCATATATGTCTGGTGTTTTTTCTATTTATTCTTATAATTATTATTATCATTATTTAATGAAATGATAGACGTGTACAGTATACTGTAGTTTCCAGTTGAAAAAGTTTAGTCTAGGAAAATTTCCAGTGGGGTTTCGGCGCATTTTCATTTTTACTTCCGATTTTTAGAAATTTGTTTGTGTTCTCGATTCTGATGCTTTCGATGGAAAGTTTGTAATAACCTTCCAGATCAGATGCCATAATATAGTGTGCATAGTGTTAGGGTCAGGCGCCACCTGTGATTTCTCACATCTGCGCCATATGTACGCTGTGAAGAAATACAGAACTACTGTAAATGCCAGAAAAGTGTTGTCTGTTGTATATGACATATTGCGTTAGGTTCTGTTGGGTGTCCTGGCATTTGGCCACAGGGCCCCTGGTGGGACCTCACGTTGCCCGCACACACCGTAGGAGGTAGCCAGGCTGCCCTTTATTCTCTGGCTAGTCTCCGCTAGGGTCGCCTGAGCGTCCTGGACGAAGACCAATTTAAAGGGGAAAAAAAAAAAAAAAAAAAGAGAGGAAGAGAAGAGAAGGCCTGGGGAACAAGAGGAAGGGGGGTCTGAATGTGAGGAACAAGCTAAAGTGGACAGATAGAGAAGGCAGTCCACCCGAGTAAGGAGAAATAGGGGATGGGTAGAGGGATCAAAAGTCACAGGGGCAGGCGCCACTGTGCGAGTGCCAAAGGCCAAGCACTCTCTGGGAGTCAGCTTTTCAAGGAGTGCCAACCATGATGATGCCAGCATAGTATTTTAATCTTCAGTCTTATTCTTTTATCAGTTGGGAAAATGCTATCCGACCCCAGTTTGTGTTTGCACTTGAGGGTCGTTGTTCTGAGCAGCTCTAAGTTCAGCAAACTTTGCCCGTCTGATGGTAAAGACAGCTTGTGCATAACTCGTTAAGGCTTTGTATGTTGTTTCATTCTGAAGCAGGTATGTTTCATGGTTACGAGGGTTCTCCTGGATTTCAGTAAAAAATTTGAGCCTACAATCATCGTAAGCAGGGCACTCATACATGAGATGCCCCCATGACTCCTCTTCGCAACAGTGGCAGAATGGATTGCTGTCAATTTCTGTTGAAAGGGCCCATGTCCTGTGATCAGGAATGTAACTTGCAGACCAAGTGAAAACCAGGAAGGAGACTTTGGGAAAGTCATATTCAATGGATGGGAGGAATCTTCTGGTAATTTCTCCTTTGGGCGTGGTTTCCCATGAATGCTGCCAAAGTCCTTGAAGATGTTTGAAGATACGTTTTCTTTCTTGTTTCAGGTCATTGGTAAGCTGCAGTTGAAGATTTAACAACTGTACTGTTTTTTTGAGTCTTTTTCACCAACCTTGCGTAGAATTAAAACACCAGGGAAACTAAACTTTTGATAACTGATTTATAATAAGTCAAAATACCCGCATCTACAACAAATTTAACTTTATAAAAACTCTACATATAAATTATTAAAATCTGCTACATTACAATCAATAAAATGCATAAAATATACTGATTAAAACGATAAAAACCGTAGCTTTCAAAGGCTCAGCCTTCTTCTTCAGCGGTAAACCTTGCTATGCAGTACAACTTTAAATATCAGCAGGCTAACGGTACTCCTCACGTGTTTCCATTCTCGTGTGCTTCGTTCTCTCGCGTTGTGGAACTGGAAGTGGCTCGAGTGGAAGCCATACGGAATCGTTCATCCCTTTTGAGGATAGTGGTCTCAAAGATGGGATGAATCCGCGTGCCTCTATCCCTATTTATGTTAATGGTAGAACAAATCCGCAAACTCTCGAGCCACTTACGGTCCCAGAACTTATGCGCCCGATCGGTGATGATAGCATCGTCCGGGGAGATCTGGTGTTGCTTCTCCCAAAAATGCTCGGCCACGGCGGACTTGCCATATTCCGCATTTCTTATTGCCTTAGTGTGTTCCCCCAAACGATCTTTAAGACGGCGTTTTGTTTCCCCTACATAACAACTGTGTCGGAATTCCCCTTTTAATCACCTCAAGATAGAGTGGCAAGCATCCAGTAATAACCTGTAGGGCAGGAGTGCTGACAGTGCGACATGCCCTGCAGATAGACAACAGCATGAATCTTTGTATTGAGTCAAGTTTACGCTTGTTCTTTAGTGCATTCCTGGGGGGGGAAGCAACTTTCATAAGTGGCAAGCCAAATAAAAAGTCTGAGGTACGCGCCGGCCAAATTTTTTTTAGCTTTCCACAATTTTTAGGATTATTAAAATGGTGTATAATGAAAACCATGTCATAAACAGTTTTATGTTATTGTAATATTATGCATACACGTACAAAAAAATCCAAAAATACAATTATAGTAACCAAATACAAATCCAGTAACAAAAATTGCAAGTATTTTATTTTTATAATATTTAATGAGAGATCTGATACTGTTTATTGTACTCCAGCAATGCGCAGAGTATTTTCTAAATTTGCGTCAGAAATTCATTAATTCAAAAAAGTATATAATAATAAATACAGTATATTTTGAAAACTACCGCGGGCCGGAGGTTGCCCACCCTTGATATATAGTATTTATTGTCAAGCGGCATCGGGGTTCCCCCCTCCAACTCCGCGTAGTACTGTATACTGTACTCTGTCTCAATACGAACTCTGTAAAGGCCAGAGATGGTGCGAATTTTAGTGTAGTGTGCGGGTGTATTGGTATGTTGTTCCTGCGGCCAGTTAGTCCTGGCGGGGCCCCGCGGCTAAATTGTTCAACCACCACCTAGAGCAGGAAAGGCAGGCTGAATGCAGATAAAGTCTCTCGCTGGGCGTCGCCTGAGCTTGCCATGGAGGGGGCCCTAAAAAAAAAAAAAAAAGAAAAAAAAAAAGTGTTTTATTGGAAAAGGAGCACGCAGATGATAGTTCTAGTGTTGGAAAAAAGGCGAAGATAAAATAAGGCGGATGATAGGATTCCAGGCTTCCACCTGGAAAACAGAAGTTAAAAAAATTAAGTCAAAGTTAAAGGGACACCCCTGTGGAAGGAGCCCTTCTTTCACTGGGGAGAGGACTGTTAAGAACAGAGAAAGATTTGTGGTGGTAGGATCCATCAGGCGAGGTTTGGATGGGAGGTGGAGAGGGATACAGGTATTGAAGGGGAGTAAAGTTATAGGGCCAGAGTGCTCTGTGTGGGGGGAGGAGAACGTACTGTAGACATATAGTACTTCTGTTTCAAATCCCGCATTGGTCAGACCAACTTGAAAACAATGTTCGCAGATTCCGCGCCATACCTCGGAGCAGAGGGCATGACGCCAGCAAGGCAAGAAGGGTGGAGAGGATTGCTGACAGGTTTTGGTCCTTATTCCAGCCTTTTCGTTGTAAAATAAAAACAACACTTGAATTCGCAGTAAGCAAGAAAGGAATGTTCCGCTAGGTATGCGTTTTCCTTTTAACCTGTGATTTTTCTAGTATACTGCTGTTAGTACTATACTGACTACTAAAAAACAAGTACAGCTGTAGTTGGAGTTGTACCGATGCTATAACTATTCTGAGCAGTGCAGACAGAGTTAATCATCTGATATTGCGCCGTCTGGAGTCCTGGATCGAGTCGGATACAGGTGGATTTTCGTGGGTATCCGACCCGATACTAAATACCAAAAATTAATATAACTAATAAAGTAACTGTTTCTGTTAGTTTTTCTAAGTAACATTTGCTAAGTTATGTGTTTATTCCCTTCTTACATGAAAAATATAAACATGGACATCCCATTTTTTCGATTTCTGCATTATCTTTGATTATGCAGTTATGGCGTATTAGTATCTAAGGCCATATTGCACTTCTTCTGGACGTGAAGTTTGCACTCAGTTCTGCAGAATTAGAAATTGAATAAAAATTATATGTTTCAGTACAAATCATAATTTCAAAGTTTCCAAATAAAATTGAACTTATAAGCACGCTAATTTGTTAGGTTGCCATTCATCTCGGGAAATTCAAGATTACCGTGTAATTTAAGTTTATTGACCCATACAAAATCATTTATTTTCATTTTTTACTATTTATTAAAATTTTTAAAAAAGTGTATATTTATATACCGTAATTAAGAAAATATAATGAGCGTTCAGAGTTTGAAGTCGTGGCTGGAAATTAGGGAGGGGGGGGGAACTCGGGGAGACGTTGGTGGACGCAGTCATCCAAATCTGAAGCTCTTCTGAACGGCGATTGTAGTTTCGTCCGATTAAAGCGATTTGCGTAAGTTATGTTATACAGCTTCGTTCAATCTTTTTCAAGTACATTCCTCCTCTCTGTGGAGAAGTGAAAAGGTTAATTCTTGCCATCCCAGGCAGCAGCCAGCGAAAGAGCTTTCTGCAGCTGGATTTTGTGATTCAAGAAAGAATTCATCCGAATCTGAAACTGCTGATGTTCTGTTTCTGCACAGCAACTTTTACAAAACAATTGTAAATTTAATTATATTATTAATAATATATTTATTGTATTATTAATAATATATATTTTTTAATATATATATTTATTCTTTTTTTTTTCAATTAAATTTTATTTTATTTATTTTTTCATTTTTGATTAGGTGTGAAAAATGTAAGACAAATTTTCTTAATGCATCATTTCTTTTTATTTATTTTTTCTCCTTGCAGTTTAACTGCGTGCGGTTACAGCTACTGCAGATGCAGGTCTAATACAGTGAACACGCGCAATAGCATAGTCGGCACGATACATCACCGTTTCCCACTCTTTGAGAGAAGTCTGGATTCGATTCCCATCTCTGACGAGTGGAATCGACTAACTATAGCCTCCATTGAACATGGCTCTAGAAAGACCAACATACAATTGGAGCTGTAGTTTGTCGATCTCGGGAGTAAGGTTTTCCTGTGAGTTTCCTGTGATTCATGGTTCTTCTGATCACTTATCATACACATCAGACGTCTACAAACAAATGTACAAAGCGGATATAAACGATAAGTTCCAGTGTCATTAAAATAATAATTTAAATATTTAATGTTGTCTGGCATGAAAACACAATTAGTCTGGTCATTGAGCAGAATCTTCCAGATCTGGGCTTCATTTTTAAATTTTTGGACATATTCATATATTACCCTTCATGACAAACGGTTCTCACCATACAACACTAAATCATACGACGTTTAGAAATCGCATAATTAGTTTTTTCTCCATTGGTACAATTTTACACGTACGACGCCATTTTGAATTGTCAGATGCAGGATATACGCTATGGCAACAGATGGCATTTGCTTCAGGGATGCTAATCAGTCTAAAATAACTAAAAGAAATTTAAAAATATATATACTTTATTCCACTTATTTTTAAGTTATTTTAAAATTTTTATTGAGTTGTCCTTAAAGCAGAAATTAGGGGGGGGGGAAGACAGGTCTCCAAGTTTGCTTGGAGGAGACCTGTTACTTGCTTAACTTTATATTGACAAAGCTGGACCTGAAGCGTTGTATTATTTAATGTAATGTCATGCCTTTTGGTAGGAAGGTAGTAGTAGTGGCATGTGATGCAAGAAAGCATCACATGCCACTACTACTACTACTACCACCAGAAAGGTTTAAGTCGGTTGTCTGATTTTTAGTTAAAGACCCAATAAACCATCTAAAATTGCATACTTCTTTAATTTTTTTCTGCATTCATCCCATGCAATGCCTTTCCGACAATATCGTAAAATAACACACTTTATTGATGAATGCAAATAACTTAATGGTCATACAACTTTCTTTTTTTAGCTTTAATTCTTAAATTTTTTTTCTTTTATATGATATTACACGCAGTGTAAAAGAAATTTTTTTAATACACTTAAATTATCGTTATAATTTAGTGATATTTTTAAATATCAGTATAAAGGTTGCTTAAATAAAAATAAATTAAAGAGTTCTTTAAGTACTATATTTTAAATACTGCATTGCATCCTCATTAGTTTTTAGTCACTTTAAATCTTCAGGATCATAGTAAAAGGAAATGAATTACTGAAATCCAGGTTCAATGAAATGCTTTTCCAACTTAGCTATTTTGACGCAACTTATAGTATTTTGTCTACCTTCTTCTCGCACAAAGTATCACTTTTATCACTTGAATCTAGCCCTCGTGGGTAGCACAGTTGGTAAGCTCACCGTCCTTCCCACACCGGGTGGAAAAGACCAAAGTTCGAGTCCCGTCGATGATGGGAAAATTTTTATGGCCTTTTTCACAAGGTGGCTGAGTTGGCCGGTCTCAGGCGAGGGTAGCATAGCCTTTTCTTCCTGAAACTCAGATTTTTCGTCCAGCAAACAATAAAATCAACCTCAGAACACACGCAATTTACAGACAATATACACAGAGTAATATGGCCTTAATCGCTGATGCTCCTAAAAAACTCTAATACAACAACAAGAACAACTTGAAATCTAGGAAGTAATGTCTGACTTTGCTGAGAATATTTTCATTATAGTTTTTTAATAAATCAAATTATCATTTTAATTAATTTTATATGATATAAACTAAATGTTTTTATATTAAGATCACCATTTAAGGGGAGAGAGAGAGAGAGAGAATATAACAAGAGCACGGATAGATGGATGGACAATAAAAAGGCAGGTGGGTCGAAAGATGAATGGATAGAGGGAGAGAAAAAATAAATGAAAAGGTGGATGGATAGTTAAAAAGAATGGAAAGGAAGAAAGACAGAAAGAGAAATCACTGATCGATAAATTCAAGTAAAGTGATAGGTGAATGAAATTGGATATGGAAAGATGAAGCGATCGTTTTTTTTTCTTCTTCTTTTTAATCTCTAACTGAAATCGTGCTCTTTCCTGTAACTAGTTCTCAGACAGCATCAAGAGAAAGAAAAGAAAACAAAAAGCAGAATAAAAGAGATTTCTCAGTTCGAAATTCCAACCATATCACTTATGGAGCATATTATCCCTTTAGCATTTATCTGTGTAGCAGAAGAGGCAGCAAAGCTGGCATTAAACCAAAAATGATATCCTTTCTTTTACGACGAAAGACTTAATGTTCGTAATGGATAAAGAATAAAAGGAAAAGAAAATGGAGAGGTTGATGAAGTGTAAATAATTCCTCTCAAGCCATTTAGTGGGTTAAAAGCAGCAGTATAAATGGAAATAGACTTGAATGCTTTTTGGAACATTTAACGTGTGATAACTTCAGTTTTTGGGTCTGGAACTGTAGGTTTACTTCTACTTTGTATTCTCTTGTTGGCTGCTGCTGCTACTACTCTCTCTCTAATGGTCTGTTAACTAAAATGAATAATAAACCTCGGTATTACACTTAGGAAATCTGAAAACGTATTCTATATACAATTAAGTGCAGAGTTAGCTCTTAAAACAGAAGCGATAAAACTTCCATTGGGATGCAAGCTAAATGCAACAATTATGTAGACAAATGAAAGACGACCGAATGGCGATGGTATCCATCTCTGTGCTGTATCAGACCATTATACGTTTTCAATGCATTTATTTAGCTGTCTTTGTAATAAATGTCTGTTGGGCTTTATTTTTATCCGTTTTATTAGTGGCCATTTTGATTATTCTGTTTCTTATCGTCAATATGCACTTCAATACTTGGCCGGGTACACTTAACTCTTAGACCTACACAACAGTGACAGCGCTTCTCGTAGCACGGTCAGAATTGATTCGAAGCCTTGCAAATCGGACTGGTTGCGAGAGGAGACAGATTGCTCCGGAAATCCCCGGCGGCACTCACCAAAGATGATGGATTGGAGAGAACTTATCGGGGGTTCTTTTAATCTAAAAATGTGATCGAACCTGTAAGTGCTACCAAGAATGGGGATTTTAAAGAGTAGATTGGGCCACCCAGAAAACACAGGAAGGATTGGCCTGTCTCGGAGATGATTGATGTTTCCCGTGTTAAGATGTTGTTTTAGACGGTCCTCTCGCTCGCTCTCTTTTCTACGCTGTCTCTGTCTGCGACTTGTTCCCTTCTCCGTTTTAATCTTTGCCGTTTGATCATTTTCTCTCACACTTGCAACTGTGTGGAATTTTGTGTTATATTACGTGTACTGTTTTTTGCGACTTTCTGTATCCTTTGGGTTTAATTTCATCCATCCAGACGCTATGTTCCGAATCGTGATGATTAAATGCTTCCATCATTACTAGCTTACATATACCATTTGGATTTTCGCTTATAAAGCTATTAAGACTAATAATAAAAAATAAGCTAATTTTCGTTCAATAACTATTGAGCATTTAGTGTAGTTTTTTTCCCCTTAAGCTCTAGGTTTGTGTTGTTTTGTTTCCCAATATGATCTTCCTTTTAACAACACGGCTTACTGAAAAACACCAATAATGTAGTGTTGTTTAAGTGTTACTAGCTTCTGAAGGATGTGTGGAGGGGACAGAGGGGAACTTACGACAGCTACAAAAATCAATAAAAAAAAAAAAAAAAAAGAAAGTGAAGAAAAGAAATAGAAGCGGATGTGCAATTATTTTGTTTCTGTTTTGTAGACACCCTTTTCTGCTGATGTTGACTTCGGTACAATGCACATTTTATGAAAGGGGAGCAACGCTTATTGTAAAAAACAGCATTAATAATAAAAGTAACCAAAGAAGAAAAAATTGTTTCCCCGCAAGTTATACGGTATATGACAATGTAATAATAATTAAATTTTCTTGTTTTAATCACTTGAAATGCCTAGCGAGAGAGAGTTATCACCATTAAACGATCGAGAAATATCAAAATAAAGGAATCACAAATATAAATATGTATATAAAAATAAAAATATATCTGTCCAGGTCATTCCCACCTCCCTCACTGAACTTGATTTCTCATATGAAGATGACTTATTTGGTCTAATTAGCTACCCTAGAAGAGCTGTTTTGTTGTTTTTTTCCTCGCTGCCGATCTCCATGTGGATTTAATGTCCAGGGAAAGGGCTGAGCTCTGATTTCTGATCTGCCGACTTTTATGGTATGTGTGCGTGCAAGGTGTTAACAGTCGGGGAATCATTTTCTGCAAAGCAATGTAATCCTCTCTGCGAATTTTCCAGACCTTTAACTGTTATTTTGTCATGATTATTAGGTAGTGCCTTTCAAAAATGTTTCTGGATCTATCCAGCTTTTAACAGAATGCGACCTCATACCAACAAGAAATGCTGTGAAAAGATGATAAAATGTAATGCGTAGTGCGTGAATGTTATTTATAGTACTTTTCGAGTTACGTATTCAAGAAAAAAAAAAATATTTACTGCATTGTATTACATAATCACGTCTGGTATGATAGCAGTCAAATTTGGACCAAATTTTGAGGATTTCTGAGTGAATTAAAGAATAGGTCAACGCCTGGCATTGCAAGCATCTGAAAATCATTAATCATTAGGTCCCAATAAGAGGAATAACATCGTTTATCGTAGACCTGATAGATGCCGATTTACCAGAAAGCTTTGTTACCTCGTGATGCCATTATTGCAGAACCATTCAGCCTGAAGACCCTGAAGTAGTGTGGTATTATTGATATTCTCATTCTGCCACCTCTAAGCAGTCTTGTACTTATAAAACATGTATACAAAAGTTAATGTGATTTTGTGTAATACAACTCATGACATAATGTGCAGGTGTTGTGATGATGCGTTCATATAAGATAACAATATCTTCCATTCCTGCAAATGGACATGCATTGTTTAATGGAAGGCTCAGAGCATTTGGAGAAAATAAGAGAGCATAACATTCCAGTGACTTTTTGGGTGCTTTAATATGACCAACAGCTGTGCTCAATGCATGCGACATGCGCATGCAATTTATATAATGGCCGTAATATTGCGGTCATTTTTAGTAGTTTCACACCTCCGCCTTGGCTAGTTACTACACTGATGAAACCGGATGTTCTCTCTATAATAACGCATTCCTATCCCCTTAAGGATATAATAAACACTCCAAGCCCGTATGTAAATGAATATATAGGAAAAATAACCCGGTAATGGCTATAGGTTCCAAATTAACCTTTCAACATTCCTTACGAAAAAAAAAAAAAAATCCATTACTATGTAATACTTAAGCTAGTGGATTGTAGAGCTTATTGACACGTTTATCTTGTTAATAGAACAGGTTTGGCAAGGGCCAGACATAATGGGCAACCACTATACTAGTGAGTTTCATGGCTACTCTTTCTTTCACGTCTAGCACAAAGAATCTGCAAATAACCTCTTTTCCCCCTTTCTCTGTGAAAGGGCTGGTAAGATCACGCTAAAGGTGTTAAGTCTAGATATTCAGAAATTCAAGGAATCCCCCCCATACAGAATCCCATCTCTAAAGGGTTAAGGAGAGGAGAAATAGAAAAAAAATTACATTTTTATTAAGCATTGCTTCAGTAATCTCTCTGGTTTCCTTTGAAAAATTCTTTTTTTCCATTACGCCTAAACCACATCATATGATTCAGTATCTTGAATACGATGAATTTTTAATGATTATCAGAGAAATGACAAAAAAAAAAATCATACATCATCTGGAGTCATAAAGACGAATAAAATATGTTTGTTTAGATAGCAAACAATCATTATAAAGGCTAGCTGGAAACATATCTAGATAAACAAAACAGCCTTAAAAAAACTGATTTTCCCTATTTGTACGGACCCCAACTGTTGAGAACAACAATGAAGAATATTTGTGTGATATCGCACGGCATTTATCTATATTTGGCATGAGACGCTTCATCTCGCACAGTAAGTTCCACGTGAGGGCCTTCAACAATGAAGCATTAACAGGTGTACCTGACCTTCTTTTATGTCACAAGGAAAGCCAAAATCATCGAGCTGTCGTGTGTCTGTCATATTTAAACGTGTTGAGGAAGTCGAATCTGAAGAGTATTGACCTCAGTTGTGACAGTGTAGGGCATGCACTTGCAAATCTCACCAGTAATTCTCTGAGAACCAAACGTGCCAGTTTTAATAAAGATGACGAGGAAATCACTAAACTAGTTGAAGAATTTAGCAGCAGAATTTCTGATGGGTTTATGGAATAAAGATAAGTTTATATGCTTGTTTGTATGAATGAGATGCTGTCGCGATCTCTTCTAAATCCCTGCCTGTTTTAATTAACAGAGCCACTCAAATAAACAATTTTGATGCTCTTCGGATTTTTAAAAATATTTCCCCCCCTGCCAAGTCTTATACTTTGAAAAATATTAAAGACAAAACTCATAAAATGTTTGTTGATGTATGTATGCTAATCCAGTTTAATAAACTGCACAAAGAAATGGTGAATATTTTAATAAATTAAATCAACTGAATTTTGCTCTTGTTGACTTTTTAAATGATTTGTGACTGTTTAGGGGAAAATGTCTGTTTAGGCTTCCATGTAAGTATTCCAGGAATCAGTGCGTATGATTAAGCCTTAGAATGGTTTTGAAAATTAATAAAGTAATAATTTGATAGCGAACTATTTTTTTATCACAGTAAACACAAAATATTTTTGAATACTTTTATTTTTGTACATGTCTTTATTGCTGGCCTGGGAAACATTGACCAGATGTGTGGACGTGATTAAAACAGTTTATTTCATAGGAAATGTATTTAATATTAAAATTAATACTTTATCGTAGTGGATATGGCAGTCTTTATTTTCCTGAACTGACAGGGGAATTAAATTATGGAGTTGTAGGGCATTGTCCAGCTCAGTGATTCGGAAATTTTTCTTCTGGGTATTCAGGAACACCTAATGCATAATAGGGTAGTAGTATTCCGTCCTATTGGAACATGATGATAGTTTGTTGAGTCTTATTAAATTTAGGGGAAAAAACGTAGAAGAGAGAGGGAGTGAAAAGATTGTTTGTTTGTAATTTCTCATCAACATTGACATATAAGTTAGGGCGTATGCATCACATCTATACACACTCTCTTATACTTTTTGATTAATGAATCTACCATGAATCTACCAAATAGAGTAAAATAATTATTTAATCATTTGTTTGCTTTGGAATTCGGATATTTCGCTATAGGGTGTGTATTTTTAATATGAAGTGGCATTTTTGATGTGAAAACATCTATAGCGGCACCTAACAATAGAATGTAACGAAAATGCGAGACGAAAAAGGAAATTGTTGACAAATATTTATATTGTTGCAGTCATATGACAAATACTTGTATTGTTGTAATCATACTATTCAACAAAAAGCTACAATCAAATGGCAAATTGGGTTATTGGCTTGGATTTCGCTAACCTCTTCCGAGTCAAGGATGTTTAAATAAAACATCTTTCGTGCGTACAAGATACACGCACAGTATTTTTTTTTTTTATTATTTTTTTTTATTTATGTCATCCTAGGTTCATGCGAAAAAGGAGGACACAAGATATGACTAACAATGTGATCTCGTGTATATGTCATACATGGTAAAAGGTATCATTAACGAAAGAAACATTAAATGTATCATTTAAAGAACATAGTTGAATTATATTAAAAGAAACAGCTGAATTGGACCACGTTCTTCAACATATAGCTATGTGCAGAGAGTTGAAAAATGCATTTTTTTTTTCAAAATGTCTCCCTTCCTGATAGCATTTTAATTAAATAGTCGCAAGCTTTTCCTTTTATTATTTCTTTAAATTTCTCTATGAATTGTTGCCATGCCATATTTCGATGCTATCAATGGCAGTCATCTGGAGGAAACTGTTGGGATTTCTGGAGGCAAGCCATTAAAGATGCTTTACGTGATTGAGACCCGAAAGACAATAAGGACTAAGAGAAATGAAGTTAATCAAGCCACGTGATCAAAATTCTGCCTCCATCCCCTATTGTTGTAACTTTATCCCCTCTTCCTCCTCCCTCCCAAAACTCTTGTTATTTCTCTGCGTTTCCATTCTGTACTTCATTTCATTTAACTCTCCCTTTCCAATTTTCTTCCCTGCCTTCACATTCCCTTCATCTATTTCTCCTCTCTCTCTCTCTCGACAATATCCCCCCCACCTTCTTCATGCTCCCTCCAACGAAGCAATGTAATTAAGGCCCAATGAGATTAGGATAAAGAAACAATAGATTGAAGCTATAGAATCGTTTTACTAGAAGAGACGATGATCCGATACCCTATGCGTTGTCATGGTAACTGGATCGGAGAGGTAACTGGGAGAGAGAGCAGAGTTCATTCATCCTCAAAATAACCATGGTTATACTGCTTGCGGGTTTCATCTGTGATGAGGCGGTGACCCATGTATCTTCAGTAAAAGACGAAAATGCATGTGAACGAGAGTATAATGCAAAAGAGCGTGCGATTATGGCCCAAATGAACTGACTCCATCAATATATTTGTTCTACAATTTCTCATTATTGTTTTAATGTCGCGAGTCGTATAAGTGATGTTTATTAATAGAAGTGATTAGACAGAACTTACTCAGTTCATTTGAGAAGATAAAAGCTATGAGCGATTTCTATACGTTGAAAAGAGAAATAAATAAATAAATGGAACCAATGCATTTAATGATAATGAGTTTTTTTTTTTTTTTTTTTTTTTTTTTTTAAACTAGGGGAAAAACCAATACGCTGCGACTGGTTCTCCTATTAAGAAGATACGGAACTCATACGCCCCTTTATTACTTGTATGACAGCATGATTGCTTGTATTTGTTTTGTGTTCTAACAATGAAATAAAAGCATTGGTCTCTTAGCAACAGTTGCTATAACAACAGTAATTATTTCCCAAAGTTGCAGCTATAAATAAAACCTAAAAAACAAGCGGATTTTTTTCCCTTCTTAATAATCTACAAGATTAACAGTAATTTTGTCCCTTGAAGCAATATAAAAGCAATATCCTTCTCTTGGAAACGACTTCGTTATAATATTTACAATAGCAAGTTACAGCAACAAGGAGCATCAAGTTGGCAATAGTTAACCTTTGCATACTCATATTAGCATCTACTTTTTTCCATTTCCATGAATGGAGAACGGATAAACAGCATAAAAAGTAACGTATAACTAAAAAAAAAGTAAACGACTAATGTAAAAATGTTTTGCCATTTTCAATCAAAACTTTTTTTTTTTCTAATGTCATTAAACTTTTCTGTAGTGTAACTTTCTGCCTTTTCTGAGAAATTCGAGAGTTCTGTATAAAGGAACATTACAAAATATAAAAATCGTATCTGTATTTTGGATAACAAAAAGAAATATGTGGAATTACTTACTTCTTTTTTTTTTATTCGACATAGACTAACCAAGATACCCGCAGGTCGTAGAAACCCTGATTAATCGAGAGTATATACTGTAATTTTAAATATGTTCTTTGTGGAGTGAATTTGCAGTTAGAAAAACTCGGTACTTATTAAAAATTTTAAGAAGTTACTTTTCAATGGAAAAACGTAAAGGGCACGTCTTAAAAATGAAGCTTATTGGGTTGGAAAAGGAAAAGTGTACACTTACAAAATTTAAAATGATGAATGCCTGAGAGAATTTCAGTGTTGTTAGCAAAGGTGAAATTGGTAGGAGGTATGGGTTGTTTTCATCCGCCCTTTGCACTATCCTTATTTTATCCACAATAAGATAAAATTAGAGACGCAGTTCTCCGTGACATTGCTTAAGGCAAGAGGAAGAAATCGCAAGGCGTCAAAGCGTCAATTTTTGGGGTGACCGTCCATCTGGTAATACTGGTATGCAAGGTGCATCAACTCTATTTATTTCAATTTCCAGTTATTTTGATTACAGTAAAGATATTATTAGCACACAACAGTTTCAAAATTTCCTGTATTTTCTTCAGCATTTATACAATTTTTAGGCTGTAATTTGCCTATAAAATTTGTTAAAACAGATTCTATAACAAGAATCTGTTTTAACAAATAACTTTTTTTCAAATTTTTTTTCAGCTCGTTATAGCGAAGACTTACTGCCAATGGGACTAATTCACAGATTACTAACTTGAATTTTTAATTTTTTGAACGTCCCCGCAGCAAGAGCTTTGATCCGCCATTATTACAGTACTTAACGAAATACTCCTTCACATTATTTATGAAAAACCACTTCCCGCCCTTCATTGCCTGAATTTGCGTCTAAACTGATTTAAAAATATTAATAAAAATATTAATAAATAATATAAATAAAAATATACGGACATTATACGGATCCTACAAATCCGTAGGATTTGTAGGATCTCGCCGTTCGCGGGCGTTAACATTCCGGAGGTGTCCACGAACGGATTGTTAAGGCAAAGGGAGGGCTTCCTGTTCCCAAGATGTTTTGTATCAAAGTATTTTAGCATGTATATTCCATTGCAAACCTATCACAATTTTCCTTTAGCTCATTAACCAGTCTTTGCACTCCATCCTCAGAATCTGCCACCAGTTCCATATCACATGTAAATATAACACTTCCAATGACATTTCCTGCCATCTTCACCCCATACTATTCTCACTCATCCAAAATTTCCCCAACAAATGCCTCTAACCGTTTCTTTTACACATACATTAAATAAATAAAGTTGGGGAGGACAGACAACACTTCTTCCAATTTCTACACTAATAGTGTCACCTTGTCCTGCTCTATTACTTTTTACCCCCCAGTATAATCTACTAACCATTCTTCGGTCTTTCCAATCCACTCCACTCCTGCCCTTTCTATCTCTGCACTAGCATCCCATTCTAAGAAGCCGTGGTAGTTTGGTTCCTAATACTTTGACTGTTCATCATAGCAGTTAGTATTAGGTCAGTATACTTTAGATCGAAGTATATTTCGTTCCGTTAAAAATATGCTTCATTGTAAACTGAAATCAGTTTGGTTTTTTGAAAGATATTAGCATTAGTACAGGCATGTGATGCAAGAAAGCAAGCTTATACAGCATCGGACAAAAAAAAAAAAAAAAAAAAAATCCCATTTCATACATCCATTCGCTCTAAAAGTTTGTCCAGCTTTTCCTTGAATTTATTTATTAAGCTATCAACTTACGCAACAACAGATGGAAATTTGCTCCATAAATAAATAAATATATTATTTATTTATTTTTAGTTTAGATGCTGTGTCGATTGTTTTTACTTTTATTCTTCCAACTAATCAAATAATTTAGTGAACATCAACAGACCGCGAATAAGAAAAATCTGGTTTGCGAATAGGAAAAAAAACCAAAAAAAACTGGGAAGTAAGTAGAGTACAAGTTCTGCAATAGCTGAGTTAACGGAGCGTGATATCTGATCTACTACTTGCCAGTGTTTGTTATTACGTATGTTGTAATAGTCATCATGTACGTACGTTGGCTTGCAATTTATTAAAGGTACATAATTCTACGTTTATGATTCAATAAATGACAGATGAAAATAAAGGGAGTTTAAATGTAGAGGTTGTGCATATAGGAAATTCGAACAACTTGGTTAAGAGGTAGAGGTGGAATGAAAGCGAGGTGAGAAGTTAAAAAAAATAATAATTGAAACATTGAGCATTTAAGGGATGAGAATAATCCTTGAAATTGGTTCATGTTTTATATAAGAAAACAGTTTCTGTTAGGAGGGTTTTGAGACAAAACCCTCCTAGAGGATTGAAAAAAATCCTTAAAATACGCAGAATTTTCCATAATTGTCCTTGAGTGAAATTCAGGATTTGATTCATTTTAGTTGCTTAACGATGTGTTTTATTTTGTAGTTACTATATTTGTTCCAGCTCTTCTCGCTTGTTTTTTTTTTTCTTCCCCCCCCCCCCTCTGTAGAGAACAGAGAGAGTGAGAGAATTGTTTTAGATGATCTTGGGAAATCTTTTACATGATTATTAATTACATTTTTTAAAAAGTTAGCAGTTTAAACCATATTGCTGCTTGTTATAAAACAGGAGGTGACTCAGTGAATAATGTTAAGCACAATAAAAAATTCCCATAAAATAGTCTCCCCCCATTAACCGCTGGAGAAAACCTTACGTCAAATTCTCCCTTCATTTCAGGAGAATTTTCTTTTAATATGCATTTATACAAAAAATTAAACATTATAAAATTAAAATAAAACTGGAGGCAAAAGTAGGCCAGTCAGTTCAGGGCCCCTCTTCGTAAAAGGCTTTTACACAGAAATATCTATAATTATGTGCAATATAAAGAGGGAGCAGAAGGAATTTTGATAATATCGAGTGATTAGTGGGGCTATTGTTTTCGAAGAAAGCTGATTAGACCCGGGTGAAAAACTGCCCTTGTTACGGACATTTGATGTAAGCAACCATGCATGCAGCCGAATGAGCGCTATTCTAAAAACAGCCAGGTCATTTACTTGACCATTTTATAAGGCACGTAGATTCTCCCCCATCCCCACCCCCCGAAACCATTCCAGAATGATTGTTATCAATTACGACGCTGTGTTGAGCAAACATCGACCTTGTTTACAGCATCTGTCTAAATAAATATAACAAGTAACTATGTTATCAAGACAAGGAACAAAATAAAAAAAATTCCTGAAGAATGTCATGACTACTTACCCTTATCTTTAATTTTCTCTCCAGTGGCTTAATAATTTGTTTCCGTTAATGGACACATTTCATAAAATTGCACTAACTTCCAGTGTTTCATTTATCCTATTTTTAAACCGTTCATTTTTGATCGATAAACTAATGCGCAGTTTTATTTGTAATTTTGTCCTTATCTAAAGATTATTTAAAAAAGAAAAACGACTTTGTTTCGAATTTTTTGTACCACTACGTTGCATTTCTACTTGATCGTTCGATATATTTTATTCATATCCCACCAAAATGAAAGCATTTAGAGAAGCAACAGGGAAACAAAAATGCATAAATTCCCACATACCAAGATTCTTTGCTAATCATATTCTACGCAACTCTTTCATATGAGGAACCACGTTTGTGAGCAAATTGAACGCGCAAATAATTGAAGAAAGGAAATGTCAAGTACTGTGCATGTACAATAAGTACAGTTGTACAATAAGTAAGGAGAATAGGGCATGTTTTCTATTTTTAATAAAGCCTGCAATGTGTATTTCATCAGAGAAACAACGGACTCCAACTAATGACTTTTTAAATTGAAACAGCTCCTCCACCCCTGTAGCAGAGGAAATGGAGTTTTTTTTTGTTTTTTTTTTTATCCGACATTTTTTTTTTTCTCTGCAACCAACCGCCGCATGTCAGTGTGACTCAAGAGATTTGAAAGGATATTAAAATCACCTAGTTGCGGCAAATGCAGGTACACAGACTTTTCATAATGCAAGCTGTGGGAGCCTTATAGCATTTGTTTTCATTTCGAAGAGAAAAACGACTCAGCCCTCATTTATTATTTTTTGAAGGTTATTGCGTTTCACAAACAACGCTTTTGCTGCGGCACACGAGATTGAAAAACCGTGCAAGTTGGCTTGTAGCGAGCACGCGCTTTTGCTTTCCTGGAATGTTGTGATTATGTTTTCTATGCATGTACACTATCTGTTGCTTTCATTGTACTGCCCTGCCCCCTGCCTTTGTTAGCAAAGCTTTTACTTTAGTAGAAAAATGTTACAAAACAATTTTTCGAAAAAATATTTTATTTGCATTTCTGACATGATGTTTGTGTAAAAAAAATATATATATGTGGGCTTGCGTTTTGTTAAGTGAAGACTTGAAATGCATATCACAGCAAGACGACATTTATAACTTAGACTACTGGAAAGAGGTTTAATATGTAACGTTGTTCAAAGAGTTACAACCGTAAATGGAATTATTGTATGAAGTTTCGCGTTTACTTATAAGATTATTAAATAAACTATTTGATACTGCCACTGTGTGATCTTTGTTTCCTCTGTTTTTCGCTGTGGAAATTTATGAATAAACTTTGCGGCGAGTTAAGCAAGCTGTACTTGACGGTGCAAACAAGGGCGAATTTGCATAAACGTTTTGATTTCTCATGCTGCAAGTGGTGTATATGGGATTATAAATAAATAAATATCAGTTTATTGTTTAGTATTGAAGATATTAATTGTATTGATTGATTAATTAATTAATTGAAATGTTTTCCAATGGGATAAAATTATAAATATTTTAAATTCAAAAAATTTCGAACTTCGACTCTTCTTTTTACATGACCATAAACACCATTTATGGCGAGAAAAATTTTACATAAAAGAAAAAAATGTTTTGCGGATACGTTAATGTGCTTGTTATTACAGGACTTTTTATTTACTACAAAACTAAGGACCTTTATGTTTTGATTAGTTCATTTAATTCCCCCCGCCCCCAACGTCTTATCAACAAGATTCAATTGCACATATGCACATCAATAACAGAACCAGGCGGTACGCTAGTCGTTGCTTTTTTTTTTTTTTTTTTTCCTTCTTTTTTTTTTTTTGCATTTTTATCAAGACAAATAAGGCCACGAAACGTAAATCAGTTGTATCTGTGAATTGCTTCTGCCCTGTGGGCGTTTTATTTCTTTGTTACTGGACGAAAAACTAGAATTTCCTGTAGGGGCTGAGCAACCCTCGCCCAAGACCTAATAACTTGACCGCTATTTCAGGAAGGCCATAAAAGTTCTTCCCATGAAGCCGTGATTTCGACCTGCGAAATATAGTGGCAAAACTACCATGTCGTCAAGTCTGTCACCACGGGGATTCGCACCGACGGCTGGTATGTAGTGCTGTTCCTCCGCCTAAAACCGGCCAGTTACATCCTCGATTAAAAGGGATTTTAGAAATTCCTCCAGTCTTCGTACTTGAACCTTGACCTCTTCAAACGAATGATAAGTGGCGAAACTACTATAGCATAAAATTAAGATTCTGTTTTACTGACGATTTTGGGGGATGGGGTAAGATTTGTAGTTATTCCTCTCTTTGGATATGTATTGCAAGCAGAAGCATAACTACAAATTAATATTGACAGTTTCAAAATTGATAGAAAAGTATAAAAGTAAATTAATATTTACTATTATACTTTTCTATCCTCTAGCGCCCCCGTAGCTGAGTGGTCAGGAGCGGGAGTGCAGTAGCTCTTTGAGTAGACCGGGGTTCAAGCCCCTGACTGCTAAATACGGTTGATCTGCCAACCCGCACTGGACCAGCGTGGCAGATTATGGTCCATTTCCCTCAGCATGAATTGTTGAGGAGGCTTTCCATTCTGCAGTGGGTTGATAATGGCAGTTTACCCTTTTTTTTTTACCCTCTAGCTCAGTGGTTTCCAAAGTGGGGTGCGCGAGGTGATTGATGGGGTGCGCAAGATGATCAGCAATAACTCAATATTTATTAATTATGAAAATTTCAGTTTTTCGAAACGTAACTGAAAATAAAAACTATAAATAAATGTTTTTTTTAATACTTCAACATGCAGCTTTGTTTGATCGCGCAGCTTTATTTGATCATGCCATCGATCATGCACGTTCAAGTACATGCATTTTGTACTTGAACTTCAATTTAATTTTGTTTTGTATTTTTTCATTTGTGATCTTTTAAAATTATATGTGGTTTTATAAATGTGATTTTAGATATAATGCCTTCCATGTAAATGATTTATAAATAAATAAAAAAATAAACTTATATATTTAATTTTTTTCCGGGGTGCGCGCTGGGTGTGCGACCAAAAAAGTTTGGTGACCACCGCCTAGCTTATCTGCTAAAGCTTATTTTGCTACAGTCGCGTAATTTAGTTAAATTCATGCTTGTGTAAATTACTGATTTCAAGTTCAGTAACACAAGTAAATAGATTAGATATCGGTTTATAATGAACAGTTCATTTATTTTATCCTGCTTCAGGTTTCATGTTAGAAGGTTTACATTTTTTTGCAAATACATCATAAATCATCTCTGGCAGGTGTTTGCTCTCGGTTATAGTGTTGTCAGATGTCCGATTTTCATCTATTCGGACAATCCTGTATTTGAGTTTCTGTCCGGGAAACGTGTTTTAAGAGAATACGGACTTTTACACGCTAGGTAAAATTCACTTAATTAATAAGTAAGTTTTACCAGATAAATTTTTCAGGGTTACCAAGTAGATTACCATTTTCACTGTAATCTCTTCCATTTGGGGTTTTTTTTTTTTTTTTTTTGCTTCAAACTCTTTGTGTGTTGGTTATTTTATGGAAACTGCTGTATCTGGCAAGCCTACTCTCAGCAAGTATTAAATGCTAACCTTTCCATTAAACTTAGCCGCCACTCTAATAATGTCCGCAATCTGCATTTAATCAATGTTGCAAAATAGCTTGCCTGTGATTTGCAGAGCGAGTCGGTTAGCCCCCTCCCCGTACCACAGTTTTCGCCTTAAATGCAGACCCTCAAAAGAGTTTGCTCACCCGAAGAATTCTGGAATGTGTTTTACTACAATCGATCCAAATGTCCATTTGTGCAGAAAAGCTACTGTTTTTTTTTTTTTTTTTTTATTCTCGTGAGTCTACATTTCTCCAAAGACAATGATAGAAGAAATCGTACAGTCCAAAAATGTGTAGAAAAAGCGGACTGTTGACGAGCATGTGTACGCATTTATTTTCAAGATAGCAATTAGAGAACCCACCCTTCTACATTTTATGATTTTTAGTAAGCCAGGTAAAAAGCAGAAGCTAAATTCAATTAGATGTTAATGATTATAGCTCCAAGGCAGTAAAAGAATAATTCCTACCTTAACTTTTCAGGGAGTAAATATTTGATTAATTTCAATCCTATGGATTTCTAGAAAGGGGGTGCTAAAATATCATTAGTTCCGCAGCTGTTTTATCTGTAGATTCTATTTCTTGCTTATAATGGCAAATAGGTGTGAAACGAGTAAATAACCTTGTTACACGCTTTGTGCTCATACAGTACTTGATTTCAAATCAGTCTGGATTTCCAGCGGTGATAAAATCATTATTAAAAATGACAAAATTAATAATTAGCTTCTTGCTTTACAAGTGGCACACGACTGATATTTATCTTTCTACGATGCAACATTTTTCAAACAGACTTGATTATTTACAGTCCCCTTTCATTTGAATTTTCAAAAAGGAATCATAAAACTCCAGCCGTCTACCTTTGTGTAACTACGTCCATTCCATTTGATTACATCACGTATTTTACAAAAGTTTAATCAGCGTTGACATGTCATATGTTATCAATAAGCATTTTCTTCAACCATACAATTAACTGGCATCTCTTTTATGCATACCTGAGAACGTTGCCCCATGCAATTTACCTTCACATTACCATTTAATCAGTAGATTATGGACCTAACTCATTACTGAATCAATTATTCTTCAGGTTATCAAACATGTCTCCAGAAACAATTCTTCAATCATGATATTTTTCCCGAGGAACACCACTCTATTATTCCATGATAAATCTTTCTATCAGTGAATAAATTGCAGATGAATGATTTTAATGATATGTGGAGTACTGAAAACAACAATCCAACCCTTGGACGTTCAATTACTTTTTTCCTCCCTTTATATGATTAACTTAATACATAACAAATGGTTGTCTTGTTAAAAAAAATAACGCAATAAGAGGCTGTTATCTTAATATTCTGTATTAATTACTAGACAGTATTTTAGAGAAATAAGTTTAGGTAAGCTATTTTTAAACGTTTCAATAGGAACTAAATTCATTAAACTTCAGTTTAAGTACTTTGACAATTTGGATAAACTTTCTTAAAATTTAATCAGTAATATATCCAATAGTGTTTTATCTTATGGGGTAGATGGCGTAGCGTCACGAGGGTTGCCTGAAATCATGGGGAGGGGGAAAGAAGAAAATGATTTTGAGGTCAATAAACAAAAATTTTCTCCATGGTACAATCTCCCGACAAAATGCCACTGAATGAACCTCAATGCTACTTGAAATTTCTTTAGTAGGTTGATTTTAAACTTATGTGATAGATGGCGTATAATTTATTAGGATAATGTTGATTCGGGATGTTTCAGTTAAAAGGCACCAGGATCTGTGTTGCTTGTTTAGGCTGTTTCTCCTCTGTTCCCTTCTACTCCTTTTGTCATATTTTGGATGAACTTTTTGAATTCGATGTTAAAAATTGGATTAAGTATTAACGTTTAGAATTTTTTTTTTAATTTAATAAACTCCCCCCACCCCCCATCCTCAGTGGGAATGTTGTTCCCACACATACACACACACGTGTCATGGCTGCATGTGAAGTTCACCCTCAGTATGCGCGTTTAGATATAGAACAGCGTAGCTGTACGAGAGTAGTTTGTATCGAATCTCCTCACTCTATATCCATTGTGCTATTATTATTATTGTTGTTGTTTTATTATTTCTCCCTGATGGTGGGTTTCACCCTGTGACGGGTACTAGTACCAAGTGCATAGGGTGGTTGTTATGTCTGGTGTACAGTTGGTCGAGGAACTCTCTGACTATCCTACAGGTGTTCAGGATTGTGACTTTTTGGAGTTACTTGTAGGTGTGATGTTCTCTGGGAGATCTATTGCTGCTAGGCTGTGATATAGGAACTTTGGCGCCATACCGGTGGCTGACACGATCGAGAAGGTCGTTACTTGTTGCATATGCCACATCTCTTTGATCTCCTGTCTTAGGTCCGTGTGCTTTCTGATTTTTTCCTCGTAGGTTATCTGAAAGTTGCCAGTGTTGGGCACCGTTAAGTCAATCAGATAGGTAGTCTTCTCCTTCTTGTCGACAAGAATAATATCCGGTCTGTTGTGCGGGATTGTTTTGTCCGTTACTATGGCTTGGTTCCCGTACAGCTTGTGCGGTGGGGTCTCTAGTATGGCCTGGGGTTCGTACTTCTGATACGGCACACTTTCTTTGATCATTTTGATCAAAGAAAGTGTACCTTGAGTGATCTGCGGTGGCAGATCACTCAAGGTACACTTTGATCGCAAGATGATCTGCGATCATCTTGCATCTGCGGTGATGTGTTGAAGCGTTTCTGGGGACAGGTGGCATCATTGATGTTTGTCATCTGACACTCCGGGCTCCTTGGCGATGTATTTTCTATAGTTCCTGGTGTTGATTACCTGGTCTTTGATTGCGAGCAGGAATCCTTCAGTCTCGGGGAAGAGCATCCCGCTCGTGATCCATACATTGGAGGCCATTTTATCTATGTGGTCATGAGGGAGGTAATTGTATTGTCTACCATGGAGTGACTTCTTTGACCATTTTACTAGCTTCGTTTATTCCGTCTGGGCGAGAGGAGACCTCGCTTAGATTGAGTAGGGTATGCCGCTTGTCGATCCTCCTTGTGGATTGGTAGAGTGCTGCCGTGTTTTTCTGGAAGTAATCCTTCAGGTTAGCTATCGCTGTTTTTTGTTGCTTGATGTTATTATTATTATCCTTTTTTTTCCCTTATATAAAATCGATTTATGTTCTTTTCAGAAGTAAACGGATGACTTTTTTTTTAGCGCGTTAGCATATATGCGCAAGCGCCTATTGTTTGCACCATGTCCTTCCGCATGTGACAACTCTATTTTCAGTGGACTAATATTAACGAAATATTATTTGACTCAGATAAAAAGATTTGTTGAGCCATTTTCCAAATTTCATTAAAATGAGACAAATAGGAATCCTACAACGAATCTTCATTTTTTCCATAAAAATTGAATGAATAAAAGAAATTCATGAGTTAAATGTAGTTTTAATTCAGTACAGTATTTTTAGCTTTGAATAGTCCAGCAGGCTTCGCGTATATTATGTACGACTCTGTATACATATATACAGAGATAAAAACAGACTAAAAATAAATAAAATAAGAGTATACGGAGGACAGAAGTAAATATTATACAGTTATAATTAAACTGAACGGCCAAGTTTAGAGAACATAAAACTAGAGAATTTTATTAAGTGTTTTATAAATTATAATCTTAGCAGAGTAATTAATTGATAAAAAGATAACTATTTACTTTTTAAGTATTTACTTTTCACTTCATTTAATCACAGAAAGTACCTGAAATGTAATGCATTGCGTACATTACCTAACTTTGGAAGTATGTTATCGGATGTTTAAGATATTAACTTAATAAGAAAGTTCAATCGATATCACATTTTCAGCGTTTTTCTTTAGTCTCTGGAAAGCTTGTAAGATCAATCATAGCCTCCCCTACTCCCCCCCCGCACCCGACCACAAAAATCTATTCATATAAATGAGAGTATATTTCGCGTATTACTCTACAACGAAAAGCAAGACCAAGTCCAAATGTTTAACTTGGTGCTCTGTTGGTCCTTGCAGAAATTTCAGGCCCAGCTACAGTTTCACAGCCTCCTCCCATCACAACAGAAATTTTCACAAATGAAAGTATGTTTTCTCATTAATCGACAAGAAAAATGCGGATTGCTACCACATTTTCAACTATATATTCTGTTGACCACGAGCAGTTCCTGGTTGAATTCCGTCCTTGAGCCTAATCTCTAAATTAATTTCTGCTAGGACATTGATAAAGTCGAGATTAAAACTTTGTTTAGATTTGACATTTTAGGCAAAATGTTAAGTTAACTTTGGAAATATGTTTTAACTTGTAAATTAAAACAAGTTTTTCATTTAAAACGATCGATAGCTTTTAAAATTACCCCTAATCTACACTTCGTACATACCAGTATGTACGAAGTGTAGTTTTTTTTTGGGGGGGGGGAGACTGTACATGGGTTAGGTTTCTTGGTAAAGAAACAAATAGTCCCGAAAATGTGGGGAAAGATCCAGGAATTGCTACACTAGAACTGATCAGAAAGTTCTTTGAAAGACTGTTAGCGTAGTGGAGAAAAGTCGGCACGCAATGTCGCTAGTCGTGAAATCAGTGTGCAGACTCTGTTTTAGCTAAGTAGTCTTCTCGCTATTCATTTCTCTTTCTAAAACTATATATGTTTCTTATATGCAATAGGGCTTTTGCGAAACAGAGTGCAAAAATAACTGTGCAGAGCCAGCAATTAGTATATTAAGTATCTTTTTTATTAATAAAAATAATTGAATATCTGGTATCATTGCAAGAACAAGATATTAATTTATAACACTGGTTCCAAATGGTTTTGAGTGAAATGCTCGAAGATGAATGCCCTTTTACTAAGCATTATTTATTTTCCAACGCCCCATTATTTGAAATCAAAACTTTTTTCTGTAAAAACTAGTTTAAAAAATATTTACCATGTATACAAAGTATTTTGATAAGGTATCCAACAATTTTTAAGGCTTCTCTGCCGAAATAAAATACGCGTAATTGTGTTAATCTAAAAGCTATTCGATAGCCTGTTTAACCTGTTTCCACCGAAATATTCAAAAAATTCGCCGGTGTTATAGAATTGATCAGTATCATGAATATATCATAATAGTTAGGTAATATACTGAAATACAAAAGTTTGTAATGTAAATAAATTTTTTGTTCATGCTCTGGGACGACCACATTTCAGAGGATTTTACAAGATGGAGGATACAGTTTTCAACACAACGTGTGTATTACTCTGTTGTTACTTGACCACTCGGCTATATTTATAATAGAAATATACTTAAATAAATTTTACATAATACAGTATATATTATTTTCAGTGAGCAATTCTAATGCGATTCCTGTGACTCAGCTAGTTTACATATATTGGGTTCCCGGTAGTCCCCTCGTTATCGGTATGACAAACCAAACGCCCACACAGATTTCTAAAATGCTGGCTATTGGCCGATGATGCTACTGTTGAGAATCACTGGTTTATAATTATAAGCGTATATATTAGTATTTTAAAACAGAATGATTAGTTAGTTTGGGAACACTCAGGACTTGTTGAAAAGAAATATTTTGTTGTGGATGCAATATGCCCAGTCGCCTCAAGGATGAGGGTCTCTCAGGCGATAAATACGTCGATGTTTGGTATTTTAATACTTGGTGAAGCGCCAAAACTCCGTCCCCCCCCCTACTCCAAATGAAACATCAGGCCAGTACCGTGCAACAACTAGTTACAGCATTGTAGCTTAACATAAAGATAGCCAATATCTGGAATTAAATGTTTTTAAAGTTAAGAAATCTTTAGTGTAGTGTATCCTACTACATAACTGTTAATTGATCTTACAAAATTATGCTCATTAAATTATTTTAACATGGTGTGGACTTCAATGACAGCTCATCTGACCTACATAATATCTTATCTTTCAAAAACTAGATATTAAATACTTTACCTCATTTTATACAGCGGTATTTTGCATGCCACACTGCTGCTCATTTCTGTTAGCATATTTTAAATAGCGAATTTAATTAGGGACATGTTTGCTATGCATAATCGCATCGCATCGCAGCGTTTATTGGTTCTTCGAAGTAGGCCATCATTAAAGTCCTGAGTTGCATTTATAATCACCGCAACCGAGATATATATATATAATTTTTCCTGATCTAAAAGATTGATGAGTTTCATGGGATATTGCATTTTTAAGTGGGAAGGACAGTTCCATATTTCTTGTGAAGATAACGGGTTTTAAATATCTAGATTGCAAACGATAGATACAAGTGTGCGCTTTCTTCAATCAGACCAAGAAATCAGGTTGGGAGGAGGAAGACCAATGAACTGTTTTCCTATCTTCTTTCAGAGAATGAGGAACCATTTAGTTTAACCCCAATAAGAAACAATGCGCTGAAAATGAAGGAGTTTTTGCTTTTATTTTTTATCAATTATTTTATCACTGTCCAACTTCTTTCTCCTACTTAGAAGCGTGACTTCTGAATAAAGACGAATTAAAGTGATTTGCTTGAATAAGTTAGATACTTGCAAAGAATACAGTATTAAAAAATAAATGCTTTTAGTGTATACGACGACTGCCAATAATAATCCACTTTTACCGTGGCAAATACAATACGTTTTTTTGCAACTTAATATACCGATTATTGTAAACATTGTTTTCCTGTTTGTGTAAGTTAAATCGTTATGAATGATTTAAGTTAAATGGTTTGGAAAAGAATGTTTAAAGAAAGACAACATGTGTTATTTTTCTTTTTTATTATTATTAAAATCAGTTTATCTTCCGGTGAACACCCCCTTTACTGCTGCTCAGCTGTGGTTACGTTATACACTACAGTACAAAGCAATTCATATTCTTATATACAGCCTGATTTGCTTTAAGAATGTTTTCAAATATTATACAATTTTTATAAAATCAATTTTACAGCTCTAAAAAACATTTTTATATTCTTATACTCAGCTGCTAAGGCTCCGTAACTGATTGGTCATGGGCGGGTGTTCACTAGCACACGCTCTTTGGGTAGATCGGGGTTCAGATCCCTGACTGCTAAATACGGTCGATCTGCCAACCTTCACTGGACCAACGTGACAGATTACGGTCCATTTCCTTCAACATGAATTGTTGAGGAGGCTTTCATCTTGCAGTGGATTGATAATGGCTGCTGCTGAGTAAATAACTTTTATTCAGCCGCTAACTTTTTTTACGTTAAACACATCTGTTTTGAGTTACTTTCTTAAATAACACCTGTTACGTTCTTAAAAATTCGTGTTACAAAGAATGATACGTTCTCATATTACTCGACAACTTTTTTTTTACTGTAAATTATTGATACTGCGCCTGTAAAGTAAATAAGTTTATTTACCATGTAAAGTTTAAATAAATGTATTTAGCTTGTACTTAATTGCTAAGGTTCGCGTTTTCCGCCATTATTACTGATTATGCAGCCGACAAGTTGTGTCACCCTAGTATAAAAACAGGCGGATCAAGGCTGTGACCATTTCGTTTTCTCTCTCATTTCCGATAGTATGGAGTAGGAAGTGAAATTAGTGACCTTCAGCCGTCTGTGGTTGTTTCCCTACTATAGTTACAATGGCTAAGAAACGTATATTGTATGTAATCAGGTCTGTTATTTGCGCAGTCAGTAATTAGCTCACATAGAACAGATGAAAGAGATGGGCGAGTGTACGTTTGTGGGGTCGGTAGGCCAATATTCATTTATTTATTTTCTCATACGGTTGGATTTCGTTGTTAGAATCTACAAACGTTAGAGGCAAACGTTCATTCATTGGTCTTCGCTTAAATCAGAATAAGTTGAGCTTTGGGGACGGTCAGCTGTACGCGTCTCTGTCTCGATGTAGAATTATGACTGGCATCAGAGATTTCGCGGAAACCAATATGATTCTGAATACTGTAGTGTATTAGTAATATAATGTCTAAATGATGCAAGGAAGCGGACTTTTTCTGAATCTGCCAAAAAAAAAAAAAAAAAAAAAAAAATCAAAAGTGGCTATTTCGCTTTGAACTTCAGCAAACTGGCCGCCTCGACCATTGTGGAATGCAAATATGCGCAAAGAAATTTTCAGTAATATATCTACAGGATAAGAAATTGATTAATATACATCGTTGCTTTTTCAATTTATTTTTTAATTATTATTCAATTGATCCGTACAGAATACAAAATTCGTTGTAAGTCTTTAATATAAATTAAAAATATATTGATTACATTGACTCTTTTGCGAAGCCTGAAGTTGGCCAGTAGGCGGCAGAGCCCTCTAGTACATTAATATTTGAAAGAGAAATTTTGATAGTAACTGGTGGAGAACACTTATTTTGAGTAACAGTGTGGTAATCATCTGTCAGGCAGGTGATTTGCAAAGCTCCATAAGTATATGAGTCATATACTCCATAAGTATATGAGCCTTTACTCTTACGTTATTACAAAGAAAAAAGACACCTCTACAAGAAAAGTGTACTGTCTCGATGATGGGTATGCAGATTAAAAACAGCTCAAAAACTAACTTTTTAATATAACGCAGTTACCCAAATATTCTTCCGCACAAAAATTTTACCAGAATCTGTCACTTGCATTGTTTTATTAATTTGAATTGAGGGAGGGGAAAAATTCCTCACAAATATCAGTTTGGTAAACTTCGAACTCTGGTTAAAAATTTAAACTTCCGGTGCTTAAGACACTTTGAAGTTCCGGAAGTTCAAATTTCTCGTCTAGCGGCGACATAATTTTGTCTGTCTGCTTTGCAAGTGGTGAATGCACCTGGAAACAATTTCGTTGGTCATTTATGCCCTAACTGCCGGCACGAATGAAACATTCAACATTACAAGAAGGTGGCAGGGAGTGTACATAATTTCATTCATCTAGAAGTATATATCGTGCAATGGAATGTGGTTCTGTCCCTTGAGTCACTTTCTGTGTTTTACCCGATAAGTAGTAAGCTGTGTAGCAAGAGTGTAATAAGCCGGATTACAAATTATAGGTTTTTCCAATTCTGGCTTCTACTGAGAGCTTTTAGTAATTAATTTAAAAAAAAATCAATTTTTTTGAAATATGGAATGAGGTCAGAAGAGTAGTTATGGCGTTATAAATTGGTTTCGTCATCTTTTTGTATAATGGACAATCAATAAACCGTGCGATGCTTGGTGGGCATAAATATGAAAGCTTTCTTATTCCTATCCCCTTTCCCAAAAAATCTTTAGAAGATATTTGCTGAAATAATGAAAAAGTAGTTTCTTCTAAGAAAATAAATAAGGATTAATTACTAATATATTTCTTATAAAAAAAATTCACTGAATATACAGTTCCTCGTTGTTATGGTGACGTCAATGAATTCATGACTGATTCTGGTCTCTGATGCGATGATTCTGTGATGCTTAAATGGCTAAACGGTCAGATCAGACAATTCAGCGGTGCAAGTATTACCAAACTTAATTTGGAGCCACTGACCAGAAAGAAGATAGCTTGTCAGTGGTAGCATCCACGACCAGTGGGAGAAAGCGCAAGTTTTTGTATTTGTAGCGTAGAGCAGATTTAAAACTGCTTCGGGCAGAACACATAGCCACTATCTTTTGTAACAATACACTGTACTATTTTATACTACTTTGATATGCTTTGTGACTAGCAGGATTTCAAATATGCTTATTGCTTTCAGCAGAACGCACTTTGCCTTCACAACAGTTTCCATAGTATTGGACTACTTTCAAACACATTTGTTTGAAAGTAATGCGGTTGGCAGGTTAACCCTTTGACGATTTCATTTATTTGAAATAGTGCAATACCTGAGCAACGAACTTTGAAGGCAAAGTTTGTTTTGCTGTGATGGCATTAGAAACTGTAGTAGTTATTACCGTGCATGGGTTGAATGCTGAGAAGACAAAAGATACTTGTTGACCCTAGATTTGAATTTCTGTAAATTATAATTTTTCCGAAGAAGAGAAGGGATAAATGATGAAGAGGAAAAGTTGGTTCTGCGAGTTCGGAGTTGGAAGCTGAATGAAAACAGAAAACCAGTTTTATGGATGCGGTGGAAGCAATATTTGTGATGTGCTAATGCCAAGAGAGATTCAAAGTTAGAATAATTCCTGGTAGAGATATCTGGTCTTATCTAGAAAGCTGAATGTCATCGAAGATAAGCAAAGGAGCAGCAGACTCTATCTTTGCAAGAAATAAGACAGTACTGAGTTTTAGAGAGATTAAAGCTGTTTTCTTTGTCCCCCTGTGAAAATTACTGTAGATCGGCATTTAAGGACTTGGTGGAGGATGTTCTAGAAGTTGAAATTGTTTGTTTAGGACAAGGTTTCTGAAATTGGAAGGTGGAATATAGTGGGTGTGCTATCGTCAGTAAAACTATGAACAAGATATTCAGTTAGAGGAAGAAAGTCATTAATATATAAGAGGAAAACCGTGAGAGAAAGAACTGAAGCTTGGGGAACATCATATTTGTGGAGTAGTCCGAAGACAGAGAACCGTTTATCATCACACACGATAAAGTCAAAATTATTTTTTTGCTTCCAGTTCCTTCGATCACCTCATAGTAGTTGATCAGAAATGATCTCTCCTTTTTTCTGCTGAAAGCGATAAGGCCGTTACGTCAACTGCGCAGTTTAAAATACTCCTGGCAGCAGAAACGCATGAAAGGACAAGACAGTCCTCCCGAAGTTCATATAATATGTCATTAATGGCTTAATGGCAGTAATCAAGGTACGCTACTGAAAAAAAGATATAGAAAAATTAGACAGATAGGCTGCGAAATAGCGTTGAAGTTTAACATTGACATATTCAAGGAACTGCATATGAGTAGCAGTAATTTTAGAGTAATGTACCAACTGTGTGGTACTACACTCAGGGTAGTGGAAAATGAAAAGGGCCTGGAGGTAATTGTGCAGTCAGATGTGAAGTTCTCTGGACAGTGCAGACATGCTGCCAGGACAGCATATGGGGTTTTGTCAATGATATACAAGAATTTTCTAGCAGGGAAAGGTTAGGCCGCATCTTGAGTACTGCATACAGGTCTGAAGCCCTCATTTTAGGAAGGATGTAGAACTGCTGAAAAGAGTGCAGAGAAGGGAAATGAGATTGGTGCAGAGAAACAAAGTGTAGTGCTCTTACCAAGAAAGAACATTGAAGCCTTTGAAGACTAGGTACCTGCGAGGTGATCTGATATAGATATTTAACGCTTTGAACAGATTGAGCAAGCTCAATGCTGATGGCATTCTTCCTCTTGCTTGGACTACACACACATATAAGGGAGCATAAATTCAAATTAAGGAAGAACAGTTGCCTTCAGCCAGCGGGTAATTGATTTTTGGACCAAACTTTCATCTGTTCTTGAGGAAGTGAATAGTTTGAATAAATTCAAGGAAGAACTAGTCAAACTATTGGAGATGGACAGATGATGTGAGAGGGTTTTTTTTTTTTTTTTTTTTTTGTTTCTTTTTGGCTGATGTATACGCTTGCTTTCTTACATCATTTACCACTGCTACTATCGATAGGTTTAATACAGTACAGTGCTTTTAATTTTATTCAGAAAACGTGTTTAGATGAGTTGTTATAAACTCCCAGTAAACTTCCATTTATGGTTCCATAGTTAATCTTGTGAAGTGCAATGTATTTTTTAACGGCTCTAAGGCTTCCATTTAAATGCTTTCCACTTATATGCCGTAGCCTAGTGGTTAGGCGCGCGGGTGCATAAGTACACGTGCCTTGAGTGATCGGGGTTCAAGCCAGTAACTACTGAATACATACGGTGCTATTTCTTGTAATCTATCTATTTTGTGAACTCCTCTGACTGTTTAGTCGTCCCGGAGTATAAACAGAAAATTTTTTTTTTTATATATTTTTTTTTATCTTTTTTTTTCCTTTAACGTTCCAAAAAAGGAATAATCCCGGATATAACCCTCTTTCCTCTTGATTTTTAGCTTTGAGCAAGGGATAATAAGATTTGAATTCTAGGCATTAATGCAGTTTTGTTTGCAGAGCTTGTTCCCAGTGCATGTGGCGTATATGTTCATCATCCGCTTTCATATTTGGTAATTAGTAATTAGTGTCTTTCATGGGTATATATGTTCAACGTAAAATCAATAAATTTCTCTAATGACAGCATTATTATTATTATTATGTTAACACTGCGTTTATCAGTAATACGTACACTGACAAGCCAAAACATTATGACCAGCGAGTCGTTATGCAAATCGAAACAACTGCAGATGAACTACGGCGCGTGCGCGGGTTGGGACACGGTGGCGTATATGTAAGCTTTATATGGATATAAAGCTTACTTCTGTTTCGGAGTCTCCAAGTTTACTGCGATGGAGAATATGAGTTGGTAGTGTAGTGGTACCACCTCAGTTACTAGTGTATTATTGATACAGTTAATTGTGCCTTTATGGATCTTCATCATTCTTATCACAAAACAAAAAAGAAAAGATTTCACAGCACTGTCTTTTCAACTTTTCCATATCACAACGCACAGTACATCGAACCCTGCTGAAAATGGGGCTGGGTAGCCGCAGGCTGCTTCACTGCCCATGCTAACCACGGTTCAACGGCAACAGCGTATAAAAAACATCTGATACTGAGCTCCTTTAATCAGTGTTATTCTTGTTCACATGGGAAAGGCAGCAGACTTAAGTGAGTTTGGAAAAGGCCAAATTGTAATGGCCAGACGAATGGGTCAGAACATATCCGAAACGGCACCGCTGGTGGGGTGCTCACGGTCAGCCGTGGTTAGTACCTACTGAAAGTGCTCCGAGGAGGAGAAACCCACGAACTTCCGGCGAGGTGTTGGATGACTACGGGTCATCGATGCTCGAGGTGAGCGAAGGCTCTTCCAGATGGTACGTGGCAACAGAAGGGCGACTGTGGCGCAACTAGCCGGTAATTGGAATGCTGGTGATGGGAGTAATGTGTCACAACACACAGTACATCGAACACTGCTGAAAATGGGGCTACGTAGCCGCAGACCGCTTTGGGTGCCCATGCTAACCACGATTCAGTGGCGACAGCGTTTACAATGGCCACGCGAGCATCGAAACTGGACCTTGAGTGATTGGAAGGAGGTCGTCTGGTGCGATGAATCACGTTTCCTGTTGCATGGATGGTTAGGTATGTGTGCCATCCATGCAACAGGGATGGCTTGGTATGTGTGCATCATACACATACAGGTATGTGTATGTGTGTGTGTGCAAGAACTATACTTGGGGAAGTGATAGGGGGCATGGATGCACCATGGGACAAAAACAAGCCAGTGGCGGCGGTGTCATGCTTTGGGCGATATTCTGCTGAGATACCCTGGGTCCAGTCATCAATGTGCCGTGCACTCTGACATCTACCACCCACTTAATCATCATTACTAGACAGATTTTCAGCGGCTACCCTCAGGGCTCAGTCTTGAGACTGCTCCTCTGGAATATGGTTCTTGACGGCTTTCTGAACCTGGAACTTGGCTGCGTCGCATCCGAGGCATATGCAGATGACTTTGCCCTGGCACTGAGGGAGGATACCAGAGGCATGCTGGAAGCTTCAGGCACACATGCCATTACTGTTCTACAGGAGTGGGCTGACAATAATAACCTCCACATATCCTCTACCAAAACCAGTTCAATACTACTGAAAGGAACCCTAGATATAAGGAGACCTCCTCAAATCCGCATTCATGGAACCACCATAAAGCTCACAAAGGAACTAAAACATGTCGGTGTCACATTGGACAAGAACCATTCATTTACTCCCCACCTAACCTGCATTCAAAGAAAGATTAAAGGATACTCTGCCCAACTTGCGAGGGTCACCCGTAGGCACTGAGGCCTGTGAAGGGAGAACTCTGAAATTGTTCTACAAAACTGTCTTCCTGCCTGCCATTACATACGCTACCGGCGTGTGGTACCGAAAGGCCAACACCGCCGTTAACATAAGAAAATTGGAAACCATGCAGCGGTACATTCTACTCACAATCTCAAGAGTTTGCAACACCGTAAGCACACATGCGCTCCAGGCCCTAATGGGAACTCTTCCCCTCGACCAGGAGATTGCCTACCATGGTCTTGTATACTAACTCTCCAAAGGAGCTACCCACTTGGACTTCATTTTGGGACCCTGCAAACGACTCCAAATCAGAACGTAAACGTCTCTCCATATACCTCCAGCAGGTTTGGCAAATCCACTGGCAAGCATCAAGCAAGGGTTAAATTACTAGAAAATGTATACCCAATGTACAACTAGTATTCCCAAATTATCCACCTTGGCTCTCTCTCCCGGATTCCTTGTTACCTATCTGTTAACTTCACACAGTGCTATAAGAGACAAACTCCAAGCATTCGGACTTAGTGACATCCCCTTATGCCATTGTGGCCAACAGGAAACATGGAGACACCTAATGTACGACTGCCAAATGTACAAAGACCTCCGCTGCAGACTAGTAACCAACACCCAACTCATATTACAAGACCAAGAGCACCTCCTGCTAACTGTAGAAGACACCTACAATGCTTTCACCCAGTTCGCACAAGATCTCTTCACAAGAAGGATGTTACCACAACTGCAGCTGTAAAGAGTCTACCCGGAATGAACTATGGCAAACCACAGCATGGACCTGATACCAACATAACCCCGAAAACTGTCCTCAGACTACACCACCAACAGCTGCCGACTGTAGTGAGTACAAGAAGCAAGAAATGAAGACAATATGGATGTGACTAGTCCCATGAATGACTACTAAATGAATTGGACCTTTGGATACCTTGGTTGGGATGCCATTGCATGAGTGACCTTGCCTTCCACTGACTGATGACACAGCAGAGTGTTCCTTGCACAAGCCATGTTGGCGATCTGAGCCGGCGCCCTTGCCTGGCTCACCATTCCTCCCCTCTTTGCCACCCCCACTTTTCCTTCTGGTGGGACATGGGCATGCCTCACCGAAATTGGAGTCGTCTTGCCTGTTAAGTGCAATATTTCTGTTTATCTCCCCCAGCCTTCAGTCTCCCTCCCCCACTATCTTCATGCAAGCGAATGCCCCACACTTTCCAAACTTAATTACATTCATCTAAATTACATTCGCTCCTTAATATTTCCGGCCTTTCAAATCCTTGCATTATCCCCACTACACATTTATTCCTCTTTTTTATTTATTTATTTATTATTATTTTTTTAGGTGCTAGCCGCCGAAATCTCAGGAAATTAAGCAGCAGGACCTGCCAGAGTAAATCTTAAGTCTACTGGTGTTTCCTGGTCTGCCTCCACATGATGAAAGTGGGGCAATGGTGGGTCTCAGCAGGGGTCCAGCGGCTAAATGATCAGAAGAACAACGGTACATGACACTACACAAATACAATATCTGTACACTTTTAAATCTCTGCCTTTTCCAGTGAACTGGTACAACACGGAGATGGGGGAAGCCCCTGGTGCCGTTTGAGCCTAAACACGTTTTTCCTAATCATCATTGCTGAATAGGTACGCCCTTCCCCTCTGGCAGTGCTGCCTTTCAGCAGGATAATGCGCCATGCCACACTGCCCGGATTGTTCGAGACTGGTTCGCGGAACATGAGGAAGACTTCCAGGTATTGCCCTGGTCTCCAAATTCCCCAGACATCAATTCCATCGAGCATCTGTGGTTTGTTGGAACAGCAACTCCGATCTGCGGCGTCTCAACCACGGACTTTACAGGAGTTAAAGGTTACGTGTTGGTACTAGATACCACAAGACACATTTAGAAATCTTGTAGCGTCCATGCCTCGCCGGGTACGAGCTGTTTTGGCTGCAAGTAGAGAACCAACATCATATTAGGTAGGTGATCATAATGTTTTGGCTCATCGGTGTATACAGTAATACTCAAGATATGTTTAGTTTAATCAAATATTTTAAAAATTTTTCATTGTTTTCATTAATTTTCTTAATTTCTGTATATCATACAGCGAACTGTCTGTCTGACAACCAATTGACGTGTTCCAAAAAACAGAGCATTAAAAGTTTCTTCTTTGGAGGCTCTTATTGAACCTGAGAAGGGATGTCAGAAACTTCAATACTTGTCCTATGATGTGATAGTAATTTTGAAGGAGCGCAAGCAAGGCTGGGGATGCTGACACTTTTCCATGTGTAGTAGAACTGCAGTTCTGACAATTGCGCTAGCCTTAAGATAAGGTTACCATTTAGTTATATGACCTGTGTAATGTGCAAAGGCTTCATAACAGGCCGTAATAAAAGATCTGCTAATATGATATTTTGTATGCACTGAAACTTCAGTGATTTCCCGAATTTCATTATTTCCCAGCATTGGCACTTCTAGAATTTCAACTTTTCCATATCACAGGTACCTGTCGAAAAATATTCGAACGAAATTGATGCGCTCGATAATAGCCAAATATCTAAGAATTTTATATAGATTTTTATACTTCAGCAGTATACAATTTTTTGATCAGTGGAGAAATCAATAAATATGAACTTTATTGTTAGGTTCGCAGGTACCACGACTTTACAAAACCCTTCACAGCACTATGGCAGGGATTAACAAGCGGCAGAGATAACCTTGCCGGAAATATAAAGATTAAATTATAGGCAAATTTATGTATAAAAAAAACAAACAAACCATATAGCAGATAATATTAACTTGGAAGTAAAACTAATACAAAAAAAATAAGTAACTAAAAGTAATGCAAATTAAGATAGTTTTCGTGAGTTCAGTTTTCTGTGAGATTCTTACCCAGCCGTAACGATCACAAATCAGTTGGTATCAGTTGTGGAGACCACATGCAGATCTAGGATGAGCCATCTATACTTTTTGTCATTTATGATTTTACACAAGTCGGCATCCAGAGATTGAACTAAATGGAACTTTTGATACAGGAGGAAGCGATCTTTAAACTGTAGCCTCAAAGGAAGAGCAAGAAGCTTGGGAGTGGAGTGGAGAGCTGGTTGGGGGATACTTCAGCACACGGTGAGCCAAATCTTGGGCACTGACTCTCCCAGCGATCATTTTTATGGTGAAGATGAGCTTCTTTCATGCATTAATGCTGAAAACCTGGTTAAATTCAGCACTTTGGCTATTGGTGTTGTGTGCTGCTGTGGTGGGAGATGACACTTCCAGGTCGTCCACTTCAGGAGCCAGTATTCTGTAGCGTTTAATGGTTTGTGGCGTTTGCAGCCGAGCATCACAACTCTACCCCATACAGTACACCTCCGAAAATTATCGTCCTGATATACATTTTTATCAGGTTTGTTCTGAATATGTAGCAAGTGCTGCTTGGCAACCTACCGTTTCCTGTTGAATTTGGCACAGAGTTCTTCTATATGATGATGGAATATTAATTTTCTGTCAACGTCACATCCAGATGTCTCCGTTTTTTGACGCAGGGGATCAGGACTCCGCCAATTGTAGACTGAATTATGGTTAATGTGGGTTTAAGTGAGAATACCATGACGGAAGATTTTTCAGGGTTAACTTGCAGGTCAAATCTGGTGAGGTACTGCTATACTTCTGAAAAAGTATTGTTGATGGTTGCTGTAGTGTCGTTTGCTTCATTGGTCGAATTTCATCAGCATATGTTATCATGTGTGTTCTGTTGCTTGTATTAGCGGGTTAATGATAGCTGTGAAAAGAATGCCAGGGTCTCCTCCTTGTGGCATGCCTGTTTCTATTTGTCTTGTATGCCTTTGCTTTCCTATGGACATTTGGATGGTTCTATTCTGAAGAAGGGATGTCAGAAACTTCAATACTTGGCCTATGATGTGATAGTAATTTTGAAGGAGCGTAAGCAAGGCTGGGATGCTGACAATATCGAAATCAGCTTGTAGATCTGTAGAAACTACCATAAGAAGGTTCCGTCACCGAAGGGAAGCCCAATATGGTTTGTTTTGTATGGTTATTAAAAGACACAATCGGGATGTAAACTCTCACGAGGGGGGGGGTGCGTAGAATTTGCAGTTCCACTGAAGATTTTCGTGAGAAATACGAAAAGGTTTACACTCCTACCGAGGTCATAGTGTGAAAGGAGGGAGATTCCTTAAATTCAGCATTCAGGTTACATTACAGAAGGAATCTTTTCACGATCAGCAGATTCTGAACTCCTCTAGCCTGAAGGTAGTTACGTTTTCCTGCTTTTTTGGAACGCAACATTTTGAGTATAGTCCACGAGGAATAAGTAACGCTTACTGATCCCTCGTGGAGGCACATTTTGGCCATACACGTTTTGGCATGGTCTCAACAAAGTGTTGCAGAGTCCTGTGGTAGTGCCACCCATGAGTTGTACAATGCGCTCAGTAATGCTCACACATTGTCAGGTGGGTGGTCGTAGCATCGAATGTCCTTTTCCAGTAGGTCAAAAACATGCTCAGTTGTGTTGAAATTGAGTGAGTTCAGCAGCCGTGGGAACTCATTCTCAAGTTCCTGTAGAGTCAATTTGTAGGGTCTTTGTCAGTCTGTGATTGACAGGATGATCGGGATGGTCGTCACTTGTTGCATATGCCACATCTTTTTGATCTCCTGTCTTAGGTTTGTGTACTTCCTGATTTTTTTCCACTTGGGTTTTCTGCAGGTTGCCAGTGTTGGGTACGCTATGTCAGTCAGATAAGTAGCCTTTTCCTTCTTGTTATTATTATTATTAGCCATATAGTGCAAGGAAGCCTGAGGCTTATGTTGCACCAGCCAAAATGAAATATCTGAATTTCCCCGAGAGAGAGAGTCAAAAGTAGAAGGGAATCAATTACCAAGAAAGAGAAGAATTATGATATTCAGATCAAGACCCTGAGTGTGCCAAGCCCATACTCACCAGATGTGAGCCCATGGGGTTATGTTGGCTGTTGTCGGTGGCAACTGCACCTTTTTCCTCACAATCAAAAATTCCACGTTAGAAGTCAGAAATATCTTGATGCCGACCCATTCTTCCTCGCACATTGTCAAAAACTGAACGCTACATGTGCGAACTACAACCTTATATCTGCCGTTCTGAATCTAAGCCTTCACCAGTGTCAGAGACAAGTTCATTCTTAAACAAGGGGAATATTGGTAATGCAAGCCAACTCAGCATGTATCAAAGTAGTTAGCCAATGTTTGATACTGTCGTTTAAAAGCCTGCCATTGTACAAGCAGGATCAAAATGTTCCAGGACTGAATTTGGATTGACAGATATAAAGGTTATAAGTTTTCCTCGAATTACTTTTTTTTTTTAATATAAAGGCGAAATTCATTGTGAATTTATACAGGAGGCAATACTGTTAATATACTGTTGGCAATACTGTTAATTGCTTACTTACAAACTCATTAAGACCTCATGGGAAGCCAAACCAAGTGAAAAAGACCTGAATTCGAATTTTGTCAGTCACGCACGAAATTTTTCTGGACATTTATCACAATGTATCTGGATTAGTCGGCCAACAACTCATTATGCAATTGAGAGTAATCAGAAGGAGGAAGCTAGTTTTGTGGGTAAAGAAAATTTGTAAATTACTCGATCACAGTGCTCCTAATAATACGACATTGATTTCTGGATACTTTCCGTTTTGTAACTGTCCTACAACCAAGTCCAGATTTATCGAAGTGCAGTCATTCTAGATTTCCCCCACCCAGAAAAAAATAAATAAAAAGAACATCTTAGGGCTACCTGAGAACAATCTCATCCACCCAGGATTCTAAAAAATGTGCGTCAGAGTCCTAGACTACCTAACTCCAGTATAGCGAGCTGTATCTTAATTCACCATTTGCGTCTCGTGATTTTTGTTTTGTATTTGCAAATTAGAGAACTCATTAGCATTAGCATTAGTAGAGGCATATGATGCAAGAAAGCAAGCTTATGCAGAATCAGCCAAAAAAAAAAAACCACTTCCACTTCAGCCCTCCGTTCGTTCGCAATATGTGTCCAGCTGAGCCTTAAATTTATTTAGGCTATCAACTTCCACAAGAAGGGATGGAAGTCTGTTCCACCAACCAACCACCCACTGGCTAAAGGCAAATTTCCTTACATCTATCCTACATCTGTCTTTCCTCAATTTGAATTTATGCCCTCTCAGGTGATTATTCTGAGCAAGAGGAAGAATCCCATCAGCATTGAGCATGCTCAAACCATTCAAGACTTTATACACCTCTATCAGATCACTTCGCTGGTGCCTAGTCTCCAGACACTGCAATTTTCAAAACTTAAGCCTTTCTTCTTAAGAGTACCCCTTTGTTCCATTCACTAATCTTGTTGCCTTTCTCTGTACTCGTTCCAGCAGCTCTACATCCTTCTTGAAATGAGGCCTCCAGACCTGTATACAGTACTCAAGGTGTGGCCTGACCATTGTCTTATACAAGGGAATAATCACCTCCTTATCCCTGCTAGCAAAATTCCTGTATATCATTGACAAGACACCATGCGCTACTCTTGCAGCCCGTCTGCACTGCTCAGAGAACTTCATATCTGCTTGCACAATTACCTCCAGGTCCTTTTCATTCTCTACCACTGTCAGTGTAGTACCACAGAGTTCATACGTTGCTCTGGGGTTGCTGTTTCCCATACGTAGTACTTTACATTTGTCAATATTAAACTTCATTTGCCACCTCTCAGCCCATCTCAACCTTTCCAGATCCTGTTGCAGCACATAGTGTCAGTAGTGTCCTTGACAACCCTGCCAACCTTTGTATCGTCTGCAAACTTGGACATTAAGCTTGATATACCATCTTCAATATCATTTATAAATACAGAAAACAATAATGGACCCAACACTGAACCCCGAGGGACTCCGCTAATAACATTAGTCCACGATGATGTTATTAGTGGAGTCCCTCAGGAACTCATTAAAGGGAAGACGATTTTCTGGTGAAATAGAAGTTATTGCTGTGATAAAAACAACCGTAACTGCCGATGAAGAATCTTTCCAAAATGGACTTAGTAGAATTTTTTTTTTATGTAATCCATGGGGGAAAAAAAAAAATAATAAATAAAAAGTTTAAACTGCCAAAACAATTTTTTTGAAATTCGATGTTTAATTATCTGTAAATTACAACCTTCGTGGTTTGCATCAAATTTTTCTTCACATGGAACGTCTTACAATGTCTGTGTGTGTGTATTTTTTTTTTTTTTTTTTGACATGTAATGTTTGTAAATCAACTTGTAAAATACTGTATTCATTTTAGTTTTCTAGAATCTGCGTTTAAACTGCGATTTCTCTACTTACGCCAGATGTCTCTGCAAGGCATCACAATATCATCATTGACCACGCGCTCTTTACCTTTTACACGCGCTTTCTTATACGACAGTTGGGCGATGGAAGAATGGCTGCCGGGTTTGTAAACAGTGTTAAAAACGAGTGTTCTTGTCATTTTTAATGATGAATCTGAGTTACTTAATGTGATCTGTTTCTAGTAGTGTATTCTGTAATGCGTAGAACGTTTGGTAACCGAGACATGTAAAATTGGTATTAAAGTAAGACATGCTATAAGCATGATAATGGAATGGATAATACCAAAATCGTAATAGTAATGAAAGCAGTTGCAATCAGCAAATTACCAGTTGGTAATAAGTGCCTTTAAGCAGCTGGAATCAGTTTTTTTTTTTTTCTTTCAGATGCATAAATTGTGCAACTCTTAAAAAAACGTGCCTTTGCAGATATAGGTGAGAAAATAACTCCTTTCGCCGCACTATTATTGAATTGATATCATGACCTGTTTTAATTAAATAGCACTTAAAATTAATAATTACTTTTTTCTTCTTTTTAATCAGTATACTGTATGTGATAATACTGAAGTGCCATGTCAGAAAGTGTTTTGTTTTCTGACGGAAACCGGCTTTTACCTTCTGCATATATATATATATTTAAGTGTATTGTGCAATTATTAAAACTGTGATTTATTTTGACCTTTCAGAAGTAAGTGAACAACTCCGTATATACCTTAATAAATTTATTGTCGTATTTTAGGATTTATTTGATCAACAAATGGACTTGTGTTGTTTTTTTTTTCCTAGCTCCTATCCCTTGTTTCACACAAATACAGATCTACAACCCCCCCCCCCCCACCACCACCAATTTTTTTGCATACAAACTGGATGGAAAACATAATTATAGAAAATCCTAAATAAAGCAGATAAATTTAATGCATCAAATACGAAATATTCTTCATATTTTCTTCCTTTTGTATTAGCAGTTTAATTAGGACATTTTATTTGGACATAAAAAAAAAAAAAAAAACATTGATTATAACAAAATTAACATCAAGTAAGGTCCTCACAGTTCCACTGCTGCAGGAAATTAATTCTAATGGTCTGCAACACACTGCTTGAAGGTAAACTTCATGAAATTAGGTGGCAGTGATCACAGCGTGCTGAAGTGGGATATACTCAAAGAGGTAACTACCATCAGGGGTAAAGGGAAGGGTTATTGCTTTTCTAAAGGCGACTGTGATGGTCTGTGACAGTATTTAAATTCTACACTGGAACCAACTGATGATGTTACCAACAGCAAATTCAAAATGGGAAGCATTCAAAGAACTTACCATGGAAGCTACTAGGTTTTACATACCAACTAAGAAATATTGTTCAAGGTTTAGGCCTAAATGGATGTCAGATGAACTAATGAGACATATGGCAGAGAATAAAAATTATTTTTCTTCTCTGCCATTTTAAAAAATTATTGGGATACATATAAATTAACACGTGACACAGAAGCCTGTGATAGATATAAGTTGCTCTGTAACCAAGTTACAAAGGAGGTTAGGCAGGCAAAGGCAGATTACGAGAAATCTTTGGCAAAGGATGCAAAGAAAAACAGCAAAGAGTTCTTTTCTTATGTAAACTCTAGAAGGAAGGGGATGAATCAGATTGGTCCAGTTGATATCGATGGTTCAACTGTTGATGATCCTGCGCAGGTAGCTAACAAACTAAATGAATATTTTGCATTGACATTCACACATGAGGAGTTATTCAGCGAGGGGAATGCCAGAGGTATATTCAACTCTGGCAGTAAGATAGATAACCTTGTAATAACTGAGAGTAAAGTGGAGGAGAAATTGTTGAAGATAAACACAAGAAAGGCACCTGGGGTGGATGGGATCTATCCAGTTATATTAAAGGAGGCAGCAAAGGAAGTAAGCAAACCCTTAGCCATAATTATGAGAGCTTCCTTGGATTCAGGGGAGGTACCCATAGACTGGAGATGTGCAACTGTGACCCCAATTCACAAAGGAGGATCAAAGGCTGACACAAATAATTATAGACCTGTGAGTTTAACTTCTGTTCCAGGAAAATTAATGGAGGCACTGGTTAAGGAAGCACTGCAGGATCATCTGGACAAGACTTCAGTTATAGCTCGGACACAGCATGGTTTTGTTAAGGGAAAGTCTTGCCTGACCAATTTGATTGGATACTGTGATGCAGTCACAAAAGAACTGGATGCAAGGAATAACTTTGATATTATATACTTGGATCTTAGAAAGGCTTTTGATACTGTTGCACATGGAAGACTACTGCACAAATTGTAGCAGTGTGGAATTGGAGGCAAATTGCTGCTATGGATAAAAGGGTGGTTTAGGGGAAGAAGACAGAGAGTGGTAATCAATGGACACTGCTCATCGTGGACTTATGTTATTATTGGAGTCCCTGAGGGTTCAGTGTTGGGTCCATTATTGTTTTCTGTATTTATAAATAATATTGATGATGGTATATCAAGCTTAATGTCCAAGTTTGCAGACGATACAAAAGTTGGCAGGGTTGTTACGGACACTACTGACGCTATGCTGCTGCAACAGGATCTGGAAAGGTTGAGCAGATGGGCTGAGAGGTGGGAAATGAAGTTTAACCTTGATAAATATAAAGTACTACATATGGGAAACAGCAACCCCACAGCAACGTATGAACTCTGTGGTACTACACTGACACTGATAGAGAATGAAAAGGACCTGGGGGTAATTGTGCAGATATGAAGTTCTCTGAGCAGTGCAGACAGGCTGCAAGAGTAGTGCATGGTGTCTTGTCAATGATATACAGGAATTTTGCTAGCAGGGATAAGGAGGTGATTATTCCCTTGGATAAAGCAATGGTCAGGCCACACCTTGAGTACTGTATACAGGTCTGGAGGCCTCATTTCAAGAAGGATGTAGAGCTGCTGGAACGAGTACAGAGACGGGCAACAAGATTAGTGAAAGGAACAAAGGGGTACTCTTACGAAGAAAGGCTTAAGTTTTGCAAATTACAGTGTCTGGAGACTAGGCACCAGCGAGGTGATCTGATAGAGGTGTATATGAATGGTTTGAGCATGCTCAATGCTGGTGTGATTCTTCCTCTTGCTCAGAATAATCACCTGAGAGGGCATAAATTCAAATTGAGGAAAGACAGATGTAGGATAGACGTGCGGAAATTTGTCTTTAGCCAGCGGGTAATTGGTTGGTGGAACAGACTTCCATCCCTTGTTGTGGAAGTTGATAGCCTAAATAAATTTAAGGCTCAGCTGGACAGGTATTTCGAACGAACGGAGGGGTGAAGTGGAAGTTTTTTTCTCTGGCTGATGAACTTTCCAGATAAGCTTGCTTTCTTGCATCATATGTCTCTACTAATGCTAAAATCCAGCCACATATTGTTCATTTTACTGAATCCCTTCAGGGATTTCTTACACCTCTATCAGGTCCTCAATATAGTCAAGTTATCAAACTTAGTAGCTACATTTTCTAAGCCATTCTTAATATGAACAGTAGCTAGCACCTTTCACCAATCTAGTTACCATTCTCTGAATTCAGAATTTTTCTTTCTTCAAACACAATATTCTAAATGTGGTCCTACCATCATCTTATACAAAGGAACAATGACATAAGGAAAATCCTTTTCCTTACCTGAGTAGGTTCTGTATATCATAGACAAGACAGTATGTGCCTTCCTGGCATCTTGTTAACACTGTGTGGAAATTTCCTTGTCTGTCTGAATCATAACCCCTAAATCTTTTTCCACATTCCAGACCACTTTTAACTCCACTCCAACTGGCTTGTAAGTGACTTCAAAATGACTTACTTCGGTTGCCATTTTACAGATCATTTGTGCAACCAATCTAAGTCATATCAAAATAGATTGGCCTGGTTCTATTTGTTAATGACCCTTCCTACATTTAAGTCATTATCAGACTTGGACAAAATTAACTTTCCAGATATTGACTGGAACTTGTGGGTTGCTCACTCGCACACTAGCAAAACCTTTTGTGGATTTATTGGATGACTGTTTTCTATCTCAGCACGTTAGAGAGGCAACAAGAGGAAGCAGTATTCTTAATCTGATTGTCAGATCAACGATTCTTCACAAATTAAGGAACTGCAGTTCCTTAATACCATCTGGGCGGCAGTGATCACAGCGTGCTGAAGTTGGATTTACTTAAAAACATAACTACTGGAGGGTAAAGGGAAGAGCTTTTGCTTTCATAAGGGTGACATGTGGTCTCAGACAGTTTTAGTCTATATCAGGGGTGGCCAACTTAATTTGTGATGCGATCTACTTTATTTTTTCAAAATGTGCCGCTATCTACCATCTCAAGAATTTCATTGCACATGGTTAAAAAAGTTAATCAACACGCATTGAAAAATGTTGCTTATAAATTTTAAAATTAAATGCAATTCAGAATTCTTATTTTAAATTCATACATATGTATTTTAAATTCATACATATTTAAATTTTTAATTTATGTGAAGTTTGTATCTTCATGTCATCTACCAAGCTTTCAAAATCGGGGATATATTGTGATAAGGCCAACTGTAAAGAATCTTCTGTCCGTAAGAGTAGAGCGATTCTTCATCTTTGTTTGTTTCAAATGCGAAAAGGCCGATTCACATTGATATGTGGAACCAAAACAGGAATTTGAAAGTTCACTGCGTTTTTTTACATTTGGGTACTTTTCTTGGCAAACATATTTCCAAAAGTCTTTTTTGATGATGATCTGGCTTTTAGGAAGATATCGTTTCGCAATGTAATAATTTCATTTTCAGCTAATATTTTCTCCATGTGAAAAATCTCAGCGATTTTTCTGCAATTTGTGTTGTATCTAAGTTGACATTTAAAAGGATAAGAAATATATTGAACAATGTTTTCAATTGTTTTTAAATCACTGAATCTGGTTTCAAAATCATTCAAAACTTTCTCAATTTCAGAAACATATTCCTCAATATTAAATCCAAAAACAGGATATTTTTACAAATTATCTTACATATTTGCAAAATGTTCGAATTTTTTTCCCTTTGAGATCCTTAGCCATTGCCAAAAATTGATATTTATATGTAGAAAACTACTAATCATGTCACCCACATTTTTTCCCTTGCAGTTCCAAATTCAGATCACTTAATTTACTGGCAAAATCTGCCAAAAAATCCAGATCACACAACCACTCCATATCTTGTGGCTGCTGATAATCATCTCCTCCTTGATCAACAAATATTTTTCATACAGCAGATTTCGAAATCTCTGTAGACACTTACTCCGACTCAACCAGCTCACATCTGTGTGTAATATCAGATCTGGTTCATTTTCATCAAGTTGCATTTTGAAAAGTCTACTTGATTAGATTGTCCTCTGTCGGAATTCACGATTTTGAAAGCTATGTCTATAATATTTTTAGTATTTAATCTTTTGCTGGTTAACACTTGGTGGATGATACAGTGGTAACTCAAAAAATTGGAATTCATCATCCTTTTGGGTCAATTTTGGCTGCACATCAACAAGAGTAGTCACGTGGTTCAACGGATTTGTAATAAGCATATGCAGTGGGGCGCATAATAATAACATTTAGATTTTGACTAATCTACTTTTTAATATATATTTAAAATTCGTTGTGATTGACCGAAATTAAAGCCGCGATCGACTTGTTGGCCACCCCTGGTCTATATAGTGGGACCATATGTTACCAACAGCAAATTGTAAATGGGAAGCATTCAGAAAAGTAATTGTAGAAGCTACCAAGCTTTTCATACCAACTAAGAAAATACCATTCCAGGTTTAGACCTAAATGGATGTCAAGTGAACCAATGATACTCATGGCAGTGAAGAATAATGCATGGGAAGCATATAAATTATCAGGTAATAAAGAAACCTATTGTAGGTATAAACTAGTCTGTAATCAATCACAAAGGAGATTAGGCAAGCTAAAGCAGATTACAAGAAGTCTCTGGTAAAGAATACCAAGAAAAGAAGCAAAGACTTCCTTACTTATTAACAGTAGAAGGAAGGGGTTGAATCGCATTAGTCAACTTAATATCGATGGTGTAGCTGTTGATCCTCTTCAGGATGCTGACAAACTGAATAGGTATTTTGCATCTATATTTCATGAATGAGTAGTTCTTTGCGTGGGGAATGCCAAACATTTATCAAAATCTGACAGGGAGCTAAATTATTTTCTAATAATTGATAGGAAAGTGGAAGAGAAATTATTGAAGCTTAACATAAAAATGAAGTTTGGGGTGGATGAGATCTATCCAATTACATTAAGGGAGGCAGCAGAGGAGGTAAGCAAATCCTTAGCCATAATTATGAGAGCATAGTTGAGTTCAGGGGAGGTCCCTGTGGACTGAAGATGTGCAAATGTATCCTTAATCACAAAGGGGAATCAAAAAGTGACGTGTAATTACCGACCTGTTAGCTTAACTTCTGTTTCAGGGAAAATAATGGAATCTGGTTAAAGATATAATATAAGACAGTAATGCAATTGTAATGCAGTCACAGAATGGATTTGTTAAGGGGTGATCCTTGTCTGACCAGTCTGATTAGATACTGTGATGCAGTAACAAAGGAACTATGCAAAAATAATTTGGATATCATATACTTTGATTTTAGAAAAGCTTTTGATGCTGTTGCACATAAAAGACTGTTGTACATATTGGAACAGCCTCCGTAGCCGAGTGGGCAGGAGCGAGAGTGCAGTAGCACACGCTCTTTGAGTAGACCGGAGTTCAAGCCCCTGACTGCTGAATACGGTCGATCTGCCAACCCGCACTGGACCAGCGTGGCAGATTATGGTCCATTTCCCTCAGCATGAATTGTTGAGGAGGCTTCCATCCTGTAGTGGGTTGATAATGGCTGCACTTTACTTTTTTTTTTTTTTTTTTTTACATATTGGAGCAGTGTGGTATTAAGAGAAAGTTGATAACAAAGTGGAAGAAGACAGAGTGGTTATCAATGGACACTGCTCTTTGTGGACTGATGTTATTGGTGGAGTCCCACAGGGCTCACTTTTTGACCCATTTTTGTTTTCTATATTTATCAATGATATTGATGAAGGCATATCAGGCTTAATGTCCAAGTTTGTAGATGGTACAAAGGTTGGTAGGGTAGTTAATGAAAGTAATCAGGGTAAGCTACAGCAAAAAGATTTATAAAATTTAGACAGTTGGGACAAGAAATGGTAGTGGAGGTTTAACATTGACAAATGCAAAGTACTGCCTATGGGTAGCAGTAATTCTAGATTACATATCAACTTTTGTGGTGCACACGATCAGTGGTATACAGGAATTTTGTTAGTGGGGATAAGGAGGAGATTATTCCATTTTATACACATGAGGGGCCATAAATTTGAATTGAGGGTGGGTGCAGGGTAGTTGTGCAGAGGGTTGCCTTCAGCGAGGCCAGTGGTTATCAAAATTAAAGTTGTCAGTTTGAACGAATTCAAGGAAGAACTACACAAATTATTGGAGTACAAGGACAGGTGATTTAGTAACTTTTTTTTTTGACTGATGTTTATAAGCTTACTTTCTTGCATCATATGCTGTTGCAACCGCTAATAATACTACTTTCATTGCACTGCCTAATCAATGTCATTAAGGAAAAGAACAAACAGAAGTGTTCTCAACATTGATCTCTGAGTGATTTCCCTTGCTACACTGTTCCACCCTGAATTATATCCATTTGTGAATACTCTGTCATCTTTCTTTTAGCCAGCCCTTGATCTAGTGAAGGAGCTCACCATTCATCCCAATTTGTTCCAGTTCATATCCTTCCAGCCCTTCATGGAAACATATCAAAAGCTTTACTTTAGTCAAGGTAAATAATGTCCAAGTTGTTTCTTGCATCCAACTGGTTTTTTAATAATTAACTAGATTGATCAAACAAGACTACCTATCCACAAATCCATTCCATGATCCATTAAAGATACCATTTCCATCAAGATGTCCAGTATTGTATCCTTAAGAGACTCCATGTCTAATCCCCACCCACCAGTGAAACAAACTCATTTGGTCTGTATTTTGCCCATCACACCTTTTAGATCTCCTTTTATGGATGGGGAGATATTACTGCTTCTCAAATTTAGGAGTATATGTTTACTATTCTGGAGAACACTTTCACCTTTTTTTTTTTTCATATGGGGATAGTAATTAGCATTAGTAGAGGCATGTGATGCAATAAAGCAAGCTTATGCAGCATCAGCCAAAAAAAACCACTCCCCCCATTTCACCCCTCCATTCATTCAAAATACCTGTCCAGCTGAGCCTTAAATTTATTTAGGCTATCAACTTCCACAACAAGGGATGGAAATCTGTTCCACCAACCAACTACCCACTGGCTAAAGGCAAATTTCTGCACATCTATCCTACATCTGTCTTTCCTCAATTTGAATTTATGCCCTCTCATGATTATTCTGAGCAAGAGGAAGAATCCCATCAGCATTGAGCATGCTCAAACCATTCAAGGCTTTATACACCTCTATCAGATCACCTCGCCGGTGCCTAGTCTCCAGACACTGTAATTTGCAAAACTAAGAGCAACCCTTTGTTCCATTCACTAATCTTGTTGCCCTTCTCTGTACTTGTTTCAGCAGCTCTACATCCTTCTTGAAATGAGGCCTCCAGACCTGTATACAGTACTCAAGGTGTGGCCTGACCTTTGCCTTTTACAAGGGAATAATCACTTTCTTATCCCTGCTAGAAAAATTCCTGTATATCATCGACAAGACACCATGAGCTACTCATGCAGCCTGTATGCACTGCTCAGAAAACTTCATATCTGCCTGCACAATTACCCCCAGGTCCTTTTCATTCTCTACCACTCTCAGTGTTGATACTTTACTCTGGGGTTACTGGTTCCCATATGTAGTACTTTACATTTGTCAATGTTAAACTTCATTTGCCACCTCTCAGCCCATCTGCTCAACCTTTCCAGATCCTGTTACAGCAGCATAGTGTCAGTAGTGTCCTTAACAACCCTGCCAACCTTTGTATCGTCTGCAAACTTGGACATTAAGCTTGATATACCATCATCAATATCATTTATAAATACAGAAAACAACAATGGACCCAACACTGAACCCTCAGGGACTCCAATAATAACATAAGTCCACGATGAGCAGTGTCCATTGATTACCACTCTCTGTCTTCTCCCCCTCAACCTTCCCTTTATCCATAGCAGCAATTTGCCTCCAATGCTACACTGCTCCAATTTGTGCAGCAGTCTTCCATGTGCAACAGTATCAAAAGCCTTTCTAAGATCCAAGTATATAATATCAAAGTTAATCCCTGCATCCAGTTCTTTTGTGACTGCATCATAGTATCCAATCAAATTGGTCAGGCAAGATTTTCCCTTAACAAAACCATGCTGTGTCCGAGCTATAACTGAAGTCTTGTCTAGAAGATCCTCCAGTGCTTCTTTTAACCAGTGCCTCCATTAATTTCCCTGGAACAGAAGTTAAACTCACAGGTCTATAATTACTTGTGCCAGCTTTTGATCCTCCTTTGTGAATTGGGGTCACATTTGCATCTCCAGTCTATGGGTACCTTCCCTGAGTCCAAAGAAGCTCTCATAATTATAGTAAGGGGTTGCTTTCTTCCTTTGCTGCTTCCGTTAATATAACAGGATAGATCCCATCCACCCCGGGTGCCTTTTTTATGTTTATCCTGAACAATTTCTCCTCCACTTTCCTCTCAGTTATTACAAAATCATCTAGCTCACTGCCAGAGTTTACTTCACCTCTGGCATTCCCCTTCCTGAATAACTCCTCATGTGTGAATGTAGATGCAAAATACTCGTTTAGTTTGTTAGCCACCTGAGCAGGATCGTCAACAGTTGAACCATCAATATCCAGTGGACCAATCTGATTCATCCCTTTCCTTCTAGAGTTTACATAGGTAAAGAACTCTTTTCTGTTTTTCTTTGCATCTGTTGCCAAGGATTTCTCATAATCTGCCTTTGACTGCCTAATATCCTTTGTGACTTGGTTACAGACCAGCTTATATCTATCATAGGCTTCCATGTCACCTGTTAATTTATATGTATTCCATTCATTTTTCTTCTCCTCTATATGTCTCATTAGTTCATCTGACATCCATTTAGGCCTAAACCTTGAAGAATATTTCTTAGTTGGTATGTAAAGATTAGTAGCTTTCAAGATAAATTCTTTGAATGCTTTCCATTTTGAATTTGTTGTTGATAACATCATCAGTTTGTCCCACTATAGAATTTAAATACCGTTTCAGACCATCATAGTCAGCTTTACAAAAGCAAAAACCCTTCCCTTTACCCCTGATGGTAGTTACCTCTTTGGCTCCTCCGTAGCCAGGTGGGCAGTAGCAGCAGTGTGTAGCACACGTTTCTTGATTATACCGGGTTTCAAGCCCGTGACCACCAAATACGGAGGACGCGGAAAGGTCAGGGAATGACGACCGCATATCCCCAGAGCAATATAGCCTTATTTGCCAATCCTAAAAAAAAAAAAAATCCAAATAAGAACAACAGCAGTTACCTCTTTGAGTAAATCCCACTTCAGCACACTGTGATCACTGCCACCTAGTAGTTCCTTTATATGCAGATTTTTAATGCATGAAGAATCACTACTGATAATCAGATCAAGAGTATTACTCCCTCTAGTTGCCTCCCGAACATGCTGATGTAGAAAACAATCATCCAATAAATCCACAAAAGCCTTGCTAGCGTGTGAGTGACCAAACCGCAAATTCCAGTCAATATCTGGGAAATTAAAATCCCCCATTATACGACTCTCTGATTTACTGGCCCACTCTATTTACCTGCATAGTTTCTTATTATACTCATCAGAGTCATTAGGCCTATAGCACTCCTACTCTCAATTTTGATCTCCCAATGCTTATGTCACACCAAACTGACTTGACACTGCACTGTCCAACAATGTTGACTGGCTTCACTTCCTTGGATTTTATGTGTTTCTTAACTAATAGCATAACCCCTCCTCCCTTCGTATCCTGTCTATCCTTTCTGTAAATTCCTCATTGTATTCCCCAAATTCCAGTTCTGCATTCCTTATATCTGTGTGACACCACGTCTCTGATATCCCAACTATATCTGCCTTTGATATTTTGAGTAGTACCTCAAATTCATCAAATGTATTTACCAAACTCCTAGCATTGGTGTACACGCAAGTATACATGCACCTGTTCCTATTCTTAGCTACCCTAACACAACCCATGTGTTTACTTGTACCGCAATGACTCCCAGTAGTCTCTGAAATACCCTGCATCTTGTTTTCCAGGCTGCTGCTCATTCCAATAGAAGCAGTGCAAGAATCACTTTCACCTCTGCCAGTGGTTACTGTTAATCTATTAGTCCTTGTATCCCCCCAAGCTAACAGTTTTCCGACCCACCTAACACTGCCTCGATAGCATCAGCAAATATTCTTGCACCCGTTCTATTTAAGTGTATCCCATCCCTGTAAAAGCAGTCTCTCCTATTAACAAGTACAGACCAGGCTGAAAAAAATTCTACCCCTAGAGCCTTGCACAACCTTTCCAGAGCTGAATTGATCAACAAGGTTGCTTCTAATCTTGCTAATGAAGCAAACTAATCTTGCTTCATTTTCCCCATAAGCTTGTAGCTAGAGATTGTTTGAACTACGTTTTTTTTTCTGGCTCTGAATTGTTTCAAAACATCCCAAAGGTATTCACTTGAATTCTGATCAGGTTTTGTGACATAGTGTTGATGACAAAATGGTGACAACAGTTGAAGTCCAGACAATTGTATAACATGCCCGCACCATCAAGGTACTACTACTGAACTTCATTGTTAGCACGCACTCCAAATCTGGGTGGACCTGTTCTTTAGGCATATGCCATACCCAGGCACATCTGTCTGATACCCAAGACTGTGTATCATGATTCCTAACTCCATATCAATTTCTGCCACTGCTGTATATTGTCCAGTATTCTTTTCATCATAATAGGCAGTGACTTGTATTTGCTGGGAGACCAGTTTCTGCTTCTGGGCAGCTGTGCAATTATCCACGAAGTGTTTTTCTGACAGCTTGTGTCCTACCTACACTTATCTCAGGTCCGTTAACTGTCTCTTGGGCAAGCTTGTTAAGAGTGCCCTTCACTGTGTTTCAACTGTGAACATGCTCTTTGGGTTAGTAATGATAGTCTACCTGGCTTAGAATGAATGGTCATTCCATACACCAGTGGAAGACAGTATCTTGTATTCAACTGATATGCAGTATCCAACAGTTGATTTTGGGCATCCCACTCTTGTATTTGGCAAATGGACATGCCCACTATATGACAGTGTATGTCACAACTCTTGTGAAGAAATCTAGGTCTCTTTCTCATCATACTCTTTGTCATCTCCTGTCTTGGCATATTCAGTCATTTATATTTTACTTTTAACTGATAATTCCATCCACCTGGCATTTGAGCTCTGGAATAGATCATTATTTCTCGGTGGTGAAGTGTCCCGAGTATATGTTGGTGAATAGCATGTAGAAACAAAAACCGCATATACAGTTACAGGATGTTTCGTAATATGGGCAGTACTTTCAGGGGTTGAAAATGCAGAAACAAAAACTGCATATACAGTGTGTATGTGGAATTGTAAACAATTTCAGAGCTATGGCTGTTTTAATTTTAAAAAAAAATGGCTGTAGAGTTTTCAATAATAAAAAAGAAATAAAATAATAATAAAGATTAAGCAGGCACACACTTAGTAAAATGTTTATTCGTATTAGACACGTGTTTATTATTTATAATTATATTTTTTTTAACCATTGAAAATGCCATAGATATTTCTTAAAATTCAAGCAGCTGTTATAAAAACTTTTTTTTTTGTTGTTGTTTTTAGGTCCTAAATCAATCCTGAAGTACAGCCCACACATTATGAAACACCCTGTACATATTGTTGTAGTCATATAAAATCTAAATTATATGAAAATTCAAGTTTATCAACTGTCCTTAAGTAAATCAATGTATAGAGAAATATAGAACAAAAATTTGCCACTGAAATTTTAAAAATTCAGAAATAATTTACAAATTATATAAGTAATTTCCTTATGTATAAATGAAAATAGGTGAAATTCTTAAATTTGTAAATGGAACAATCATTGAATATTTGTATTTCAATGATTTTTGTATTATTTGTAGTTCTTGACTTTATTATCAAGCAAATGTAAAATATGAAACTTTTAAATTGAGTTTATAACAGCTTAGTTTACTTTTTATAAAGTTTAAATTGTTGTATTTAATACAACAGCAGTAGAACTTATGAGATTAAATATGTATTAGAATGACATAAATGTGAATTGTGGTATTCCTCCAGTGTGTATTCCCTTTTGATCTCCATCATTAATTATTTTTTAATCAGAAAATTTTAGCTATAAAAAAAATTCTTTATGGCACTATACAGGTTAAAAAACACTAGAGAGAGAGAGAGAGAGAGAGAGAGAAAAGACATTATTTTTAATGATGGTGTTTTGATCTTATTATATACAGGATGATTCACTACCAGTGCGACAAACTTGCAGAAGGTGTAGGGGGTACAAAGACGAATCGGAATCACATAGCATTGCAGGGTCCGAAATGCATTCGTCATGCGGTAGAGGACGTTGAACGGGAGGTCGCGTGAACAGCGATCCCGCTGGAAGTCAGCATTTGCGAACTGGTTCCCGAGGCAGTAGGATGAACGAGTATTCAAACGTTGAACTGGCCGACATGCACCTCGCGTATGGAGCTGCGGACTGTAATGGCCGCACCGCTCTGCGCTTGTACCAGGAACATTTCCCGCACAGGCGTGCACCTCATCATTGATTTTTGCATGTGTGCACAGAAGGTTACGTGAGACTGGTTGTTTCACGAGAGGTACCATGAATTGAGAGTGAACAACGAGGACGCCAGACAATGAGGAGAATGTCCTACGTCTTGCAGAAGGCAATCCGAGTAAGAGTACTCGAGCGATAGGCCAACGATTGGGTATTTCCCAATCCACTGTATGGAGGATACTGTCAACAAACCAAATGAGTTCACACCATCTGCAACGCGCCCAATCATTGGAGCCTGTGGATTATCCACTGTGGATAACTTCTACTGCTTGGTTTCTTCAACAGAAACGGTTCACAAATGCGGACTTCCAGCGGGATCGCTGTTCACGGGACCTCCTGTTCAACGTCCTCTACCGCATGACAAAGGCATTTCGGACCCTGCAATGCTATGTTATTCCGATTCGTCTTTGTGCCCCATACACCTCCTTCAAGTTTGTCGCACTAGTAGTGAATCATCCTGTAGTGTACTCTCAAAATTAGAATAAAAATTTTTTTTTTTTCCTCCTCTCTCAAAAAAACTGATTGGTAAGTATAGACAACCACACACCTACTATTATTAGTTTTTCTATGACCACTAGAGGGTTAATTAGAATTATGGTAGTAATGGCAGAGATATTTAATGAATATTTTGGTAACTACAGCTGATCTCTGAAATGGACTTGCCAATACTAAGTTCATTTATTGACTGTCATTGTGTATAGGAACAGGCATTAAGCATTAATATTGACAATGTGATGCAAGGGGGGGAAAAGAATTACCCAAGTAAGAAATAAAGTAGAACTTGGTGAGAAATTCCCACATAAGAAGTTTTCTTCTGTACTAGGTTTGGTTTCTTAATCCCCAATTTCACCTCTATCTATTGTAATGTATCATTTTCCCAGGTAAAATGTTTTCCCACATAAAAAATTTGTGATAAAGAATGCACAGTGTTATTATAATGATGCTTTCCCACTTAATGTTTTTTAAATATAGAAATTCTTTATTTTCAATATTAAACAATATAAACATTTGGTAATTGAACAAGTTATTGCCAAGCATCATTTTAGTTTGTAGTAAACCACCGAAGTAGGTGAAATGGCATCGTTTTTTACGTCACATGTTGTGAATGCCTTCACAAGTTGCCCTGATATTGCACTACTCCAATAAGCAACACTTTGCCAATGGAGAAGAATAATGTTACTTATTCTCGGTGGATACCACCATTGAGAATCCAATGTCGAAACATTGCTTATTCTAGGTAGTTCAATATCAGGGCAACTCGTTCTGAAGGCATTCACAAAAATGATGCCACCTACGCTTATTTACTACAAACTAAAATCATGCTATGCACTAACTTGTTCGATTAATGAATTTTACGTACTCTGAGTCTTTCAGCCCTAGAACCTTTTTAGTATAAAAATTTTGATATAATGGAAGTGACATATTGCAATTGTTTTATCAATATCCATAATTGGATAGCTCCGACCATGCTGAAACCCCAAAGGAGTTTCAACATTAAAGTATGTTGGAACTTCTTTGCGGTTTCAACATACTTTAAAATATCACATTTACACCCTTCCAACTTGTTAATGAGTATTTGGTAATGAGTTTAATGAACAAAATATTAAGCAATTGGAAATCCTCAGTTTAAAAATGTTTCCTATAGGTAGAGTAAAATATTTATAAATTCTGAAATAGTACTTAAAAATCATCTTTAACTTATGTATGTGTATCTTCATTTTTATTCGTGTAATATATCATACCCTTAGGTCATTTTCCCTTCTAAGAAGTTTTCCTGCATGAGAAGTTCTAAACCTCCAGTTCCTCAGAAAACTTCTTATCGGGGTTCTACTGTAATTACATACGCAAGTTCAGTCATATTAGTATTTTATATAATACAGGCCACTCTATGTTGCATTGAATGTTTTCCTGTGGATGTCCTCTCAAATGTTATGTTGTTGCTCTCATCTGTGCGACAATTTGAGCTATCCAGGGTACAGAGGCAAGAGTACATAAAAATAAAATAAATTTTCTGTTTATACTCCGGGATGATCAAACGGTCAGAGGAATTCACAAGATAGACAGAATACAAGAAGCCGACCGGGCTAGCCGGGTGGGTAAAGTGCCTGCCTGGCAACCCAAAGGTCGCGGGTTCGATTCCCGCCTTGGGCTTGGATCAAAGTACTGCAAAAACCTTGGGAGGTGCATTATGGCCACAGAAGACTATGCGCCAACAACTACCAAAAAAAAAAAAAAAAAGAATACAAGAAACAGCACCGTATTCAGCAGTCACGGGCTTGAACCCGGTCACTCAAGGCATGTGTACTTATGCACGTGCCTGACCACTAGGCTACGGCGGCCTATCCTGTTTGGGCTCTGACAAAAACAGATTAGTTGGCTTTTTGAACCAGAGAAATGCATTGCTATCACAAGAGCACTGTTGAGACATTTATGCAGTATGGCAGAAGCATGGTCCCAAGATTAAACAGCAAGGCTTTTGCTGTCCAGGTGCATTCAGTAAGGACCAGAAGTCTCTTGGCATTGACACAGTATAGTAATTCCTAATGAAGAATAAACAAACTGTCTCCCCAGTATCTCTAGGCATGAATGTGCTCATTGATAGCTCCTAAACACGAGAGGCTAGTTATTGAAGACTACATATCTATTAACTGTGGTGGCCAGCAATATCCTCGCACTGTTATTGACAGTGATGACAGTAGTATGGTGTGAGAAGTATATGGAACAGTGGGTGGTAAGAATGCAGATTAATTTCCCTGAGTTATTTCTCATTGGTCCTTGTACAGATTCAGAATTTGAGATCTGTGAATTTCTGTCTTCTGCCAGTCAGCATTCTGCATTTTCTGGTGGTTCCAGAACTTAGGTTGATGAGTAAAGATTTGCTATTTTTGACCATTCTGCATCATGCTCAAGGATAATCTCCATCCGAGAGAGAGAGAGAGAGAGAGAGAGAGAGAGAGAGAGAGAGAGAGAGAGAGAAAAAGAGTGTGTTACGTACATCTGAGAAGGCTTTCTCTCAGGCACACAAGCATTTTGTGTGTTCATCAACTGGTGAAATACCACCACTTTGCTTATTGGAGGCTTGAAGTGGTGAAACCCATGTTTAGTCTCTAGAGCAAAGTTTCCGGCATTCCCCCCCCATACTCCTCCTTCAACCCATGCATGGTACCTTTCGTGTTTGGGGTTTTCATAAAAAAAAAAAAAAAAAAAAAAAGTAGGACAATCGCTCACATGATTCAAGCATTACTATGTTGACTGTTTTGACAAGTCAGTTATTACATAGTGCTACATGAACAATTTTAATGCCGATTTTCAAAAAGTCTGTTCACTCGTTACCTAGAGGTAAGTAAATTTTGGTGATAAACAGCATATTTTATTATTGGTTTAAATATTGAATTATATTATAAAAGAATTAAACTTCTTGTAAAAAATAAATTGTGTGCTCTTAGTGGTGAGAAAGTACTACGATGAATGAATGGTTGGCTAAATGGCTATTGCTCAGAACCAGCAGAGTTCACAAGGAGGGATCTTATAAGGTTTAGTACAGGGTCCCTTTTTTTTTTTTTTTTTTTTGATATTTGTTAATGACGTTGAATATTTAAGAAAAAATTGAAATCTAAGTTTGCTAATGATAAAAAATAAGTCTGGAGAAGTGATTAATAATAGTAACCAAGGTATGCTGCTCAACAAGACCGAGATAAATTATTATAGTAATGTAATCACAAGTAATAGTAATTTATTACTTGCAAAGCAATGAATTTAAGATAATTCATAATGAAACTGACTTAGTTGTATAATCCAATGTGTAGTTCTCTCAGCAGTACAAACAGACTCCCAGGCAGTGGTATATGTTTACAAGCATGGGCCGTGTGCAGTGTTATTTTTGATACAGCTTTCCTATTTTTCTTTTTGGCATCCCCACCAAAACCCTCAGGGCTCTGGTACAGCTGTACCATCTGCACCATAAAATGATATGGCACTGCTTTTCTTTCTTAAGTAACAGACTACAGGACATGTGCTTCAGTTAAAGAAGGATGGTTGTAGACTAGATATAAGAAAATTTACTTTCAGCCAAACTATTGTAATATGATCAACTTGTCATGTGATCTTGTAAACTAGTTAGCTTGTGTAAATTGGACAGAAACCTGTATGAAATTGGGTGGAGATATATATATATATATTTTTAAATAAGGCCAATGCTAAATAAGTCTAGTTTTGTATCAGTTTGTCTTTATTAATTCTAGTAGTGGATATAAATTTAAAATCACAGTTGTTGAGGGGATGCCATATTGTGGTAACAGTTAGAACTCTTGTACTTTTTAGATGCTAAGATTACAGTATTTTTGTGGTTAATTCTTTATATGGAATTTCTGATCACAAACATCTGGGGTTTGAAATTTTCTACACTTTAGAATAAATATTAATCATAATTGAACATTGGCAGTTGTAGAGTATATTTCTTTAAATGTTAACTAATTTTAAGATGCTCTATAATCTTAATATTAGTTTAACTTTTGTGTATGTAGAATCAGACTGGTGATATTGGTGGCTCCATGTGATGGTACCCTCAGGGTTGTTGTTGTTATTTGGAGCATTAGCAACTAAGGCCATATTGCTCCAGGGATATGCAGAAAAACTTTCCGCATCCTCCGTATTTGGTGGTCACGGGCTCGAACCCCGGTCTAATCAAGAAGCGTGTGCTACGCACTGCTGCTCCTGCCCACCTGGCTACGGAGGCGCCGTACCCTCTGGGGGAGATATATATATATTGCAAGAATACGATAAATCCTGTGATGCATATTTTGTAAATATCATTTCTTGTTATAATCATTGAAAACATGAATCTGCTGTCCTGCCAGTCTTGTATAAAAGTTAGCATACACTTAATTACTTTTTTCCCCCTCCAGAAGGAAGATTTTTTATTTGTTAATTTTATATAATTAAAATATTAAACCAGAATAAGCAATAACAGTTCTGCATGTGTACCTATTAGAATTTTTAAAATGGAAGGAAATTTAAAACATTTTTAAAATATGTTATGTTGTATTTGATACACCAAAAAACAGTAGAACTTAAATACATATGAGAATCCATAAGTGTGAATTTTAGTATTCCTGCTGTATGATATTCACTTTTGATCTTCATTATTAATTTATTTTTTAATCGGAAAAATTTAGCCATAAAAAAATCCTTTGATACCATGTACATAAAAATTAACACCTATTGCTATGGTAACTTTCCGTATAGTTCTGGTTTCCTTTATTTTTGTTTACTTTGCTACCCAAATTTTGGCTGTACAGTAACGCTGTTTCTTGACTCCCCCCCAACAAAAGGGGGCGAGATGTTTTGGGGGGGGGAGACTACACACCCGTTGTTAATCAATTTTTGCATATCCACTATGGGGTAATTATCACTGTACTTTATCCCCAAGTTTAGGATATCAGCACTTGCATACACATGTATTTACACAGATTCTTTTATGACTGCAATTCTAGCATTGGCAACCTCTGGCACTGACCGAAAACATAGTACATTATGACTATCTCCAGATTTTTTGTCATGGGATGGCTTCATTTTATCATCCCAAAAAAGGAATTTGAATGAGAGCATTAGAAAACAAGCAGGTGTTCCAGTATTTCAATTTAATATCATACTGAAACCCCTAAATGCATTTAAAAGTCCTCTATTCATTCTCTGTGCATTCATTTTTGAAAGATTTAGTTGGTAGTTTCTTAATATAACACTCTCTGATTTCAGAAATTCAATCACATTACCTCCAAAAATGTAAAAGGAAAATGTTACTTTTTGTGTTAAATTCTATCAGAGACTTCAAGAATTTCTTAAAGGTCTGTTCAGTTGTGGCAGTAGTTAGCTGAACTCAGGTGTAAACGTGGTCTGCAAAGTGTTTTTTCACTTTGCAGACCACTCAGATTGGACCCCTAAGACATGTGATAATAACCGTATGGATGAGCATATCATATGAACTGGTATATTGACCAAAAAATCAGTGTGCCCCCCCGACACATATATACACAACCAGTCAGTCACATATGTAGCAACTGATAATACAAGTCAATTAAAATAATTTACATTGAGATCATTAGATTTAGATTTATGAGTTGAATAAAGATTAAGGAATAAATTAATCATCTTTTAAATATAAAAGAAAATGATTAATTAGGTTAGAGAAATTTGTGGAATGTGAATTTGCTTGCTTAAAATATTGGCCTCTGGCCTCCCCATCAGTTTGCTTTTTGTGTGGAAAAGGGTGTAATTTTATAGAACTTGCTCTTTCATAGTTGTGTTTACCATAATATATGTTCACATAAACTGTCAAGGTTTTGCAGAATTTGACTATTTTTAGAGTGTTTCTTTTAGAGTTTGCATTACTACTGGTGTGAGAATGTATTCCATGTCTTTTCTTTTCTTGGAATTGAATGTATTTTACCTTCACACAGAAATCACAAGAAACAAAGGACATATGATGATGGGATATGTTGTAAAACATGAATTTACCAAGTGTTAGTTCCTTATATCAGAAGCATGCACATTTGTTTTCTTGTTAATGTAAACTTCATAAATACTTGCAGAAAATGGAGGAGAACAGGAGGGAATTAGCATTTTATGATAATAATAAATGACCAGATGTTTATACAAAATTAAACAGATAATAAAAAAAATAAAAAAGTATTACACTTAAAATTTTTTCATTTACCACATTAAGAATTAATGTGGTAAATGAAGTAGAGGCATACGATGCAAGAAAGCAAGCTTATGCAGCATCAGCCAAGAAAAAACTCTCCCATTTCACCCCTCCATTCGTTCCAAATGCCTGTCTAGCTCAGCCTTGAATTTATTTAGGCTTCCGCAACAAAAAATGGAAGCCTGTTCCACCAATCAACTACCTGCTAGCTAAAGGCAAATTTCCACATCTATTCTACAACTATCTTTCCTCAGTTTGAAATTGTGCCCCCTCAGGTTCTTAGTCTGAGCAAGAGGAAGAATCCCATCAGCATTCAGCTTGCTCAACCCATTCAAGGCCTTATACACCTCAATCAGATCACTTGGCAGGTGCCTACTCTCCAGGTGCTACAATTTGCAGAACTGAAGCCTTTCTTGGTAAGAGCATCCCCGTTGTTTCCCTTACCAATCTTGTTGCCCTTCTTTGTACTCATTCTAACAACTCGACATTCTTTCTAAAATGAGGCCTCCAAACCTGTACACAGTACTCTAGATGTGGCCTGACCATTGCCTTGTATAGCGGGATAATCACCTCCCTGTCCCTGCTAGCAAAATTCCTATATATCATTGACAAGACTCCATGACCTGCCCTAGCAGCCCATCTGCACTGCTCAGCTAACTTCATATTTGACTGCACAATTACCCTCAGGTCTTTTTCACTTTCCACTTCCTTGAGTGTAGTTCCACAGAGTTGGTACGTTTTTCTTCAGTTATCTCTACCCATATGCAGTACTTTGCATTTGTCAATGTTAAACTACTTCTCAGCCCACTTTCCCAACTTATCTAGATCCAGTTGGAGTAGTATACTGTCTTTACTGATATGTAAAAAAGATATGTAAAATCTATGATTTTTTTGCCTATTAAAATTAGCTTTCTTCTACTTGTATTTATCTGCAGAAGTAAACCATGAACAGATTTAGATTAGGAGATTGTAGGTTTTGCCATTAGAGTGATGAGATTAAAATAGCCAAGCTTTTATATCATAATGAACCAATTTGTTCTTATGCATTATTCATCATCACTATTTTTATCTAATATCATATGTCAGAGATACTCTGAAGGTCACAGGGTCTGTACATTTATAGTTTTGAAGTATCCTGTATACTTAATATGGTAATTATCACACATAAATGAACTAGAAAAACAGCTTATAAATTTATTAACTTCATATTGTATATTTGTCTAAGGACAAGCCAGGATAAGCTTGAATGAAGGTGGACTGTCTTAATTCTTTTAGGAAGAAAACTGCAGGTTTGAATGTATGGATGAAAGAATTAGAATAAATGAATAGAGTTAAGGAAATGACTTGGACGCAATGTGTAGATAAAACAAACAAAAAGTGCACTTCATTTCAGTCCATCTATGTGTTTCTAAAGATATTTGCATATTTAGGAAATGAATGTAGTTCTCCAAAGAAACTTGCCTTTGAAATGATACCTTAAAACTCTTGAATGATAGTGGTGTTCATCTCTAGGGAGTCTAAATAGATTGTCTTTTCCTCTTATCTACATAAGAACTTGCAGAAAATTAAACTTCATGTTGAGTAATTGGAGATTCCCCTTCGCTCAATAATGCTGAGAGTACTTCAGAAATACCAAGTCTTGTTTGCTAAAATGTTATTAAATTTTCAAGGAGATGCATGCAGGAAAAGGACTTGAAATCCATTTCCAAATACAATAGACAGATCTTGCTTAGAATTTACAGAGAGGTGCAGGGAATGCAGCTAAAAGTGTGAATAGCAGTTGCAATCGATTAGAAGCAGCTTGTCATGAAAAGAGGCTCTAGAGACCTATGTCAGTATGTTTGTTAAAAAGAAGTACCTCAGCAAAATTTTAGCTCTGAGCATCTCTCCTTCTCTCTCTCTCTCTCTCTCTCTTTCTCTACGTCTACTTGATTACTATTGATTTTTCTTTTACGTCCCCAGAAGAGGACTGTACATTTATGAATGTTATCAGAGTTCAGTAAAGAATGTAGATCTTTCATAAAAGGGGAACAAAACTAATTTTATGAAAATGTTTTTTTTTTTTTTTTTTTTATTCCTCCTGTTTTTTTTTTTTCTCCCTCTTGTTTTTAAGAAATCTTGTTTTACATTTTGTTTATCATTAACCTAAGGTTTTCTGTCATTCATGCTGAGGACAATTTGATAAAACAGGAATGTAAATGACTTAATCTAAAACGAATTATTTTGTTGAAAGCTGTAGTAGTGTTAATATCACCTGGAAAATAATCCAAGATTTATTTGTAATGTAGAAACTGAGAGGGAAAAAAAAAAAATCCTAGCGTAATGTCCTGAATGAGGCCAGATATCTCATTACTGTGTCTGTTAAATTGTGACTAATGCTAATGCATTTTATCTGCTTTGGGATAAATTGATCACAGACAGTGTTAATGCACATTACAGATATATGCTAATGAAAATGATAAGAAGAGTGTAGCAGCTAATGCATTTTCTTTGTTGTCTAGAGTAAACCTGTTCATCATCAGGGGTGATAAAACAATGGAAATTGATGGAGTCTTAATTTTGTATGTTTCTGACAAGCAGTTATTCTATAAATTCTTTTTAGAGCCAGTGTGCAGATTTCATTACTTGCATAGATCTGCTCATGAAAATTTATTTGTGCTAATGTGGCTTAAGGTCTTTAAAGTTATTATACAGTTCTAGTGCGTGTTTGGTAATAATGCTTTAAAGTGAAACAGAGTCATCATCACCCTATGCCATTAGAGTTTTGATTCATTAACGTGATTTATTTTTACAAGTCTTTTTTGTTAATTTTTTTCTTTTTATATGTTATGTATGCAAATAAAAACTTTACTTAATTACAGTAGAGTAGTCTGTTTAAAGAAAATAAATCACTACTTCTATAAAAACTCATTTAATCCAAATTCAAACAGTATGTCACATATTGTAGCAGAAACTATTCAGAAGGTTGCGGGGGGGGGGATCTAGTACCTTGCTGTTTATATTAAAAAAAAAAAAAAAATTGCTGTTAGCTGAAATTTCCTCTCCTTAAACACCAGTAACCAAAAACTTGGTTAATTTCCTTATTTATATAAATAATTTAATTAATTTATATATTTATAATTTATTTATAATTTATATAAATAATTTTACTTAAATAATTTCCTTATTTATATATTAAGGAAATTTTAATATATAAATGCAAAAACAAGTTTCTGGTGCATGTCTACTTTGGTTATAATAACATGTGCACATAGAGAAAACACCAGAAATATTTAGCATTATCCATCATGCTGTGGAAATATTTTATTAAAAGTGTAATGAAAAATAATAAAAGTACTTGTTTTTTTGCATGCTGTTATTATTTTTTATCATGCTACACACTAGTCATTTCTGCACAGTATGTGTGTTATTGACAGTTTTCAATGATTGATTCAAAAATTCAGTGTGTAGTTTAATTATAACCATTATGTATAAATAAATCTTGATTAAAGTGGGGAGGGGAGGATTGCATATAGATTTCTTTGTTGAAAATATAGCCGTGACATAGCTATACTCTGTTTTTAATGGCTATTCTTAATATTGTTACATTTGAATGTTGTAAATATCACAGATATTTGAAATTTCTACACGTGTTTTCCCTATGACAGTTATACCTTATTTGAATTATTGCTATATGTTTAGGCCTGACGTAGGCATGTGGTCAGTAGCGCACGCTCGTTGAGTGGACCGGGGTTTAAGCCCATGACTGCTAAATAGGATTAGCATATTTGTATTGATTGATTTATTGTAAACCCCACTGACCTGGTGGTTGTGCCAGAGTATAAACAAGAACATTTCTTTTATAAGGCAAGGATGCTTAACTAGGAAGGCTTGCCTCCATGGAATGGGGGGAAAGTCTCCTAAAATTGCAATTTCTGATCATGTATTTCACTTATAGATTTTAAACATGAATAGGGGGGGGGAGTAAGTTGACAAGGAAAAATGGGAAGGGAGTGGCATACAGAAAGTTTAAGAATCCCTGCTGTGAGGAGAGATCCTACCAGTTTGGTTTTCTGAAGGTGGCATTAGCCAAAAAGCTTGGGTATCCGATCTTGAAAGACCATTTCTTGTATTTCTTCCCATAAGAATGCCCAGTTAAGAGGGAGTAATGAGTTTAATGAGATCCTTTTATCTTTTCATATTGTCTTTTCAAAGTTGTATCACATATCTGGCTTTTTTTGGGGGCTGTGTCAGTATTTGAGGCAGTCTTCATCATCGTCCTATCAGGTAGTAGGCCTAGTGGCCCGTTATGGTCTTCAGCCATTTCGTGGTTGGCATTCTTTTTCCTCTAGGGATGTATTGGAGAATCTGACAAAGTATCCTGGTTTTTACATGTTGTAGCTATTCTAGTCTGTCTAGTATGTCCTTGTTTTTTATGTGGTCTGATAATGTAAATCCTGAAGGTTTTCTCATAAATTTCATTTCAGCTGAAGTGATTCAGCATTCATATTGTTTTTGTTGGTCCAGGCTTCACTTCCAAGTATTGGCCTGTCTAGTGTCTTGTGCACTTTTATTATGGTATATTTCTGCAGCTTTTGTTGGGTTAAAAAGTTGATTGATTCTTCTCAGTGCTCTGTTATAGTGTTAAATTTTGTTACTAATATAACTTTCTTTTTCATAAGTAAGACTATAGCCAAGATATTTAAAACAATTTACTTGTTCAAGAATTGTATTACCAACAAATTTTGCTTCTGATGAAATCTTTTCCTTGAAAAGCCATGATTTTTATTTTTGCAGTTGGTATTTCTATGTTAAAATTTTTTTTTATGGTAAGATTTAAATGACATATTGAGTATTGCAACTCATCTTCATTATTGGCCAGTAGTACTTGGTCATCAGCATATACACTGTTCAACAAAATTAACAGAACAAAATGTTTTTCATGGATATTTATTTTTAACAGTTTCACCGAAGGATATTTGATTGAATATTTGATATAATAGATATTCTGGCATGCAAATTCCAAGTATCCAATAGAAAGTGATTACCACCTTAAAGAGCTGCACATCATGAAAATTATTCAAGCCTATAAAAAAACTCTGGTTGCAACCACATCACTTCATTCCCGTTTTCTGGCATGTTCGGCGAGATAGTAACTCAGTGGGAGAGACAGCAACAATTACAATTAAGAGCTGGCCAAGATCGCTTGAGGGCTATGTCAACCAAAACAAACTGCTATCTGGTTCAAACAACAAGACAGACCCTACAATGTACTGTCTTTGTCTCTTGAAGTTGCTGTGACCACAATTGAAAACATTTCCAACCAGACTGTGTTAAGAAGGCTGAATTCAAGTGGATATATGCAAGGAAGCCAGTGGTTTGTGTATCATTAACCCCAAACCACTGCAGAACTCGTCAAAACTGCCGCCATGAACATGTAATTTCGAGCCATGACAAATGGGTACAGTTCTGTTCTCTAATGAGTCCTGTTTTAGCCTACAAACAGATTCTAGACATTATTTCATCTGGAGGCAATGGGGAATGTGGTACCATTCCTCCAACATCAGAGAAAGGGACACTTATGATGGAGGTGGTGTTCTTGTGTGAGGCAGAATAATGATGATGAATGGCCACACCCCACTTCATGGTTTTGATAGTGGTACCATAACTGCACAGAGGTACTGAGAACAAATCCTTGAACCCTATGTGCAAGTTTTTAGGGTTGCAGTTTGGCCAGATTTTCTTTTCATGCATGACAATGCCATTGCACATAGAGCTCAAATGGTGGAGGAATACCTTGAAACTGAAGATATCCAATGACTGCCATGGCCAAGAGACTTAAATCCGATCGAATGTGTGTGGGTTACCCCTCCTCGGTACTTGGTGAGCTAAGATCTGCACTAGTGGAAGAATGGGATTTGTTGTCGCAGAATCTTATAGACATGCTTTACATCAAGCTTGGGTTCACCGCTGTCAAGCATTGTTTAGCCATACATTGTACTGATTTTCTAGCATCTTGTATCAACTTCTGTAATGTGACCTTTTTGGTAATTCTTATACAACTCCTATGAATGTCCCTTATACCTGTCCAAAGTTTCATTTCATGATTATTCTATAGTACCCCACCACACCAAATTTTGTTTCACTTCATTGCAAGCTGCACGAGTTGCACCACATTTTCTGTGTTCTGTTAATTTTGCCAAGCAGTGAAGTAAAGTATCAGACTGTCTTTTTGTCATCATATTTTAAATATCACTCTTAAGTAGTAAGTTGATTTAGATTTTTCATTTTCACTTTATTATTTTGGGATATCAAATAATATATTTTAAGTCCAGTTTGTTTTACCCTTGCTATAATTCTTTCCTTCCCCATTGCAGTCTGTAATAATCAGCCTTCTTGGACTAAAGTAATTCAGGTGCTCTTTGCTATCTAGGAGGTAGTGCAGCATTACTCGTATACAAAATCTCACTGATGGCTGGATGAATTTCTTGCCACCAACTTTTTTTTTTTTTTTTTTTTGCTGTAACTGAGCCTAAACTTTGTGCTTAATAGCTGCTCATGTAACAGATTGAGAAATCTTGTGTTGTCACGAGGCCCAATTGTAAAAAAAAAGTTGTTGTTTTTTGCCATTAGACGTACCTTGTCTCACTGTCTTGTACTGGTTGTTTACATTTATGCCATTTATTTCTCTTGATAATGAGTTCATGAAGTTGCATGGTGTTAAATATAAATAGTAATTATGTTAACTTTTGGAGAAAAGCAGTGTAATCGCAATATGAGAATGTTTGAGCTCCCCAGGCCAAAAGCTGTAAACCATGTCTCAGAGCATGAACCAACAAATGGCAAATAAAATGTCATGTTTGATATGCTTCTGTCATGTGATGAGTATAAATAAAAAAATATATAAAGTGCCAATATCTGAATGAGAGTTTTTACAAGGACTTTGGCTGGGGTAATATCATTTTTATTTTTATAAATTTTAAAATTTTATCCTTGTTACACAAGTTTTTTTTTTTTTTTTTTTTTTCTCTAATGAGTTTTAAATATTACTTTATATATTTGCATTGCTATATTTTTAAAGAAAACCAAAATGGCAACATATCAATAAAACAGTTTAATTATTGATTAGATAGTTTCATGTAACTTCCAGCCAGTGCCATAGTTAGGTAATCTTAGTTGGAGGTTAGGGTTTCCTTATGAGATATTCAGAGTTTACATTTCACATGCATAATGCACATCAACTTTCTACTGGAATTTTTATCACTGTTTGCTTGTGTAAATAAATAATTTATATTATTATAGTAGACTTAATTATCTGGTAGATTAACATGGTATCTCTTTGGCCTGCAGAAGTTTAAGTTGAATAACAAAAAGAATTACACAGAACCTGTTGCAGTTGTTATTTACTTACATTTTGCAATGTTCCTTATGGACAAAACCTTGAATTTCTCATCTTAACCTTTGCTTTATGCCTTCCATCTCTCTCTCTCTCTCTCTCTCTCTCTCTCTCTCTCTCTCTCTCTCTCACTCATCTGTTTCAGTAATCCCTCAGTTGCTGTACGCTTAATATTAACATTCTTCTCTGAATTTTTTTCTTATTTGAATCCATGGTATTAAAACAAAGGATTTTGTTTTGTATCGAACAGAAACTGTCTCATCGCTAAACATGGAAAAGGTGCTAAAATTTCAACTGTAATAAGTCTATTCTTGACTATATGGTACAACAAGGGGACATCACTCCCACCGACAAGATGATGCTTTGTAATTTACATAGTACCATATGCAGAAAGGCAAACAAAGGGAAATGGTGAACTTCACTGTTTTCCTTTTTCAAAAAATAATGTGAATATAGTATGTATGTATGTAAATAACTTAAGTTTTTGTGACATTTAAGTTTATCTTTCATTTTGCAGATTATATGGGAAAATTTATTTCCCAATGATCCTGGATAATCATAAGTGTACTGCAACTGGAATTCATTAGCTCCAAATAAAAATTATTCTGCTAATAAGCAAATCAAAGGATTAATATTTAGTGGAAGTGTACCAAGAATGCAAGTCTGGTTCAATGGGTGCTGCTACCCGTTATTTCTGTATACTGTTAAATAAAGGCTTTAGTGTAATGCATTTCTCAATGTTGGTCTGCTCTAATGACTGGTTTGAGGAATGCCAGTTGCCTGATTTACCTGTTCCCTAGATTTAATTATAGCCATGTAGGAAGGCAAACCAAGGGAAATAGTGAACTTCATTGTTTTCCTTTTTCAAAAAAATACTATGAATACAGTATGTATGTAAATAACTTAAGTTTTTGTGACATCTAAGTTTTTCTCTTTCATTTTGCAGATTATCTGCAGTTTCGATTATCTGAGAAAATTTATTTACCAATGACCCTTCATAACTGGAATTCATTAGCTCCAAATAAAAATTATTCTACTAGTAAACAAACCACGGAATAATATTGAGTGGTGTACCAAGAATGCAACTAAGAAAAAATTCTTCCAGAACAAAGAAATGAAAATAAAAAGCTGATTTTATAAATTCTGCTCTAAGAGAATTCAGATTTTTTTTTCTACATCTTAGATGGCATCCATGCTACAGAACTGAATCTTAATGAGCATTCCATTGTAAAGGATCACACTTTTAAAATCAGAATAAAAATAAGGTCAAAAAAAAAAAAATTAGAACTGAAAGATATTGCATGGTGAATAATCAGTTTCTTGCTTGTAAAATTGTCCATTTATCTCAGCTGTTCATTAAAGCTTTAGTTATGAGAAAGGAACCTGGTACAGGTAGGCCTTAATTTACACCAGGGTTACATTCCACCTCCTCAGGGTTTGTTAGCTGAAGTGGCATAAATCAAGGAAAAATTATAATTTATTTAAATGAGTTTCTTCACTACAAAAATTGAACCATAAGAGTTAATATAAGCATTTTTTTATGTTAAATATTTGTGGTTATTTTATAACTATGAGATATAAATAATATTTATAGATAAAATATAAGTAATAAAATTAAAATTTAACTTAGAACTCGTTCCTGTAGAGCCATCTTTGGAATATGTAGTAATGCCCCTGTCTGTCCTCCCTCCCCTTTTAAGTTCTGTGACAGTGGCATTAATGTTATGGGCCTGATGGAGAGTAGACCAGTTCTGTAGGTTCTTTGGCCTTAGAAAAGAACTGCAGCAATGAAGTCTGTTGAGTCTTTTTCATTCTCTCTTCTAACATATTGTAGTAGGGCTTCAATATGTTAGTGGCAGCTCTTTGGATGGAAGAGCTGCATTCCCAGTCTGGGTCATTATCACATAGTTTCACATCCTGTTTGTATTTGTGCCAAAGCTGATTGAAATGTCTTTGTGGTGAGGGTCCTAATTGGCACAATCCTCAGAATCCTGTTTAACCAGTTGTGCAGCCAGCTCCTTTAAGTCCTCCTTTGAAAGAGGCTCACCATGGCTTTGCAACGACTCACTGATATCATCAATGTCAACCTTGTCAAGGCCAACATCCTCAGCCATCTGAGTGACATCTTGCAGCCACTGCTGAAACTGGCTCAAACTCAAGGAAGTAAAACACTGCATCAGGCCACAATTTCCTCCAAATGCCATTCATGCATGATTGTGACACTTCTTTCCAGGCTGCAGCAATGCTAATTATGGCCTTAAGGATGTTGTAGGACCTTCAGTAGTCCCTCACAGTTACTGAGTTAGATGCCTGCACTGCCTTGACAATCCCTTTGAAGGTTGTACATAAATAGTATGCCTTGAAGGTCGCAATAACGCCCTGATCCATTGGCTACAACGGTGGGGTGATTTTAGGTGGCAAATAAATTACCTTCACATTCAGAATGCTGTTAGGGATATCTTCAAGGTTGGCTGGATGTCCTGGACCATTATCAAGACTAAAACAACATATTTGGGCAAGTTGTTTGCTGCACAAAATTGGGCCACTTCTGAACAAAAGTATGAAGTGTACCATTCACTAAAAAGGGTCTGGGTCACCCATGCCTTCTTATTAGAATGCCAGAAAATGGGAAGTTGAGTCTTCATGATGCCCTTCATAAAAATGGATTCTCTGAATGATACACCAACATCGGCTTTAACTTAAAAGTGCCTGATGCATTACCACCCAGAAGTAATGTAAGCCGATCTTTTCCATCCTTATAAGAGCAGACTTCTCTTCACAGGCCATGTACCTCCTACCAGGCATCATCTTCCAGTACAGTCTCGTTTCATCAACATTCAAGACCGTCTGGGGGTGTAGCAGCCTTCATCCATTAACTTTTGGAATATGGGAGAATATTCCTCAGCACCTGCAGTGTCGGTGCTAACTGCCCTCACCAGTAATTTTTACCTTGTGAATTCTGGTCTGGTTTTTGAACCGGGAAAGTCAGCCCCTGCTAGCCAAAAATGATTCAGTCCCTCCGAGTTCCTCATTAATTTCATTGAACAAGCTCCTAGCCTTGTCCATAACCACTGTCTGTGTTACAGGAATGTTATTTTGGTTCATATCATCATATCCACAGCACTAATAAATTCTCCATTGTCTCACTCCTTGAATAAGTTGTCCTAGAAACGCTTACATTAACAATTACTGTACGTAGTTGCTTGATCTTCGCAGCATTATTCATGTGACTGCTTGAACTTCTCGGCATTATTCATAACAGTCGTAACAGTAGAAGGTGCTAAATTTAAGATCTTGCACACCTCTGAAAGCTGCTTACCAGATTCCATATGATGAATGTCTATTTTCACTTCAATTGTTTAGAGATTGTTGCTTTTTTTTAACATGTGCAGGCACAGATTCAGCACTGCACTTAGAGGACATGGTTGCATAATTTATTTAAAATAATAAGGCACTAATGAACACAAGAAATTATTAAAATTTAAGACACAGCTCACAACATGTGCACACTGGTGGAAATGGGTACCTAGACACCAGTGCCGTCTAGGTACCCACTTCCTGTGCTGTTTGTGCTTTCAAATTTTCTTTTTATATATATATAATTATTATTAGCATTTATATTGTTATTACGTTTAGATGTATGTGTTCTTTTGTGCAGCATTAATGCCATTGTATTTATGCCATTAGGCCAATTGTACATTATACGCACCAGTATATATTCGTTTCTACTTGTTTTAGTTTAATTGTAGATTGTTACCGATTATTGGTGTTCTTCATATAAGTATTAGTGTTCATACAATTTGTGTAATCAAGTTAGCCTAGATTAGGTTATCTTCATTCCGTATGACCTATATGAAAATACTTCTATGAAAAACACCAATAATCAGTAACAATCTACAATTAAACTAAAACAAGTAGAAGTGTGTGTGTGTGTGTGTGTGTGTGTGTGTGTGTGTGTGTGTGTGTGTGTGTGTGTGTGTGTGTGTGTGTGTGTGTGTGTGTGTGTGTGTGTGTGTGTGTTTTTCTCTTCCATTATTATTTTAAAAGGGCATTAATGTGAAACAGCCTAAATTGAAGCGTTGCAAAGCCATGGCCTACCTGTAATTGAAAATTTGTGAAGATCGTAATAACTGGCGAAGTTGCATATTCTCCTGTAGTAGTAGTAGTAGTAATGGCAAATGATGCAAGAAAGCAAGCTTATACAGCCAAATCTTCAAAATGAATGGTGTAAAGGCAATTTTAAAATGTATTAGCAATAAAAATTAATGCAAATTACCTACACTGTTCAACACAATAAAATCTTTATTCAGCAATACATTACAGTACCTTTACCAGAGCTTTGAACACCTAGTCTTGATCAAGACTCCAGTAAAGGTGCTGTAACATGTTGTTGAATAATAAATAATTTTATGATGGTGTAAAGAACATTTGGTAATCTATATCAATCCTTATGGGTAATCCCCACAAATAAAATACTTTGCAAGTCTTGATTTAAAGTGAAAATGCATAGTGAACTTTTTAATTTTTGAAGATTGGGTGAAATTGTAAAGAATCAGATAACAGAAAGATACTTCTTATTAATAGCACAAGTTCTATATATACCAACAGGCAGCAGATTTTTTTTTTTTTTTAAATTATTAACTTAATGTTGGTAACCTGCTAATCAGAAGAGAAGCAGTATTGTTAACCTGAATTCCCTTCTAACCAACCATGTTAAGTAGGTCTAACTTTGAAGAATGTTGGGCAGTTCCAATTCTGTTTCTTTGTTGGGTGCAATTCTATAAATAAGAACTGCTTGGTTGAAACCAGCAAAGATTAATTGTTAAATGCATTTTACAAGCCTAATTTTCTGAGAGGTTTACTGAAAAGTTATGCTCATGTCATTATTCTCGTTATTTGTTAAGAACATCTAGTGAGAATTATTCATTCTTTATCATATCACTGTAAACTGGAATTATCAAGTGGGAAAAAATTTTCCACATATAATATAGTATTGGTCTTGCTGAAACTGAAGTGATATCTTTACAGCCATACTGGTAATTGAAAATAGAAAAAAATATAGAAATTCTTACTTATGGTTTTATACAATAAGATTTGGGAAAACCTTACTGGGCAAAAGAACTTTCTTTCTACATTTCAAAAAATCATAATTAACTCACAGCTTGTGCTTCCATCAACACAAGTACAACTAGAACTTGTAGAACAGTCTGCTTAACAGTATCAAAAATAGTCAGAAATTGTGAAATTAAGTGTAATGTGATTAATAATTATTTTACATAGAGTGAAAGCAACTACAGTGTAAAGGGAAATGAATTTTCAAGATTCCTGTATCACTAACACAAAATCATTGAGTAAAACAGGACTGGGGTGGGGAGAGTAAGTAAACATCCAAAGGTGCGATACCTGCACTTCTCGAATGTCCAAATATTGTTGTACCTTTCTAGTCAGTTGGAAACTAGTTATTGAATTAGAAAGCTGGTTGTTTCACTGTATTGAATCAATTGGTAGCACACATTACAGTGACACAAATACTCTGTGTGCACAAATATACACTCAGTGAACACTGAATTGTGGCCACCTGCTTAATACCAAGTTGGGCCACTGTTTGCACGAATAACAACTATTTGCCTAGGCAGTCTTGATGCCAAGAAAGCACCAGATCCTGATGGTATTTCTCCACTTCCTCAAAATCTGTGCTCCCAAGCTTACTCCTATTGTTTGTCTTTTTTTCACTTTCTTATTCCACAGATATTTTCCCTTCTGCCTGGAAATTTGCTTATATCCAGTCAGTTCCTAAAAAGGTGACAAATCCCTCTCATCCAATCATTGTCCCATTGCACTTACTTCTAATCTTTCAAAAGTAATGGAAAAATCTATTCACTGCCAAATCTTAAAACTATCTAGAAACATTCCATCTGATCAATGAGTGCCATTATGGATTCCATCAGTATCAATCTACTTGTGATGTACTGTTTTATGTTACCCATCTGTGGATAAATTCAGTGGAAAATTTGGTGAAACCCAAGCAGTTGCTCTTGATATTTCAGAGGCTTTTTATCATGTTTGGAATAAGGGTATTATAAATAAGCTATGATCCTGTGGTTTGACAACTGATTTTTGTAATTGGGTATCCAGTTTTCTCTCTGGCTGCTCTCTTTAGGTGATGGTAAATGGCTATCTGTTTTCTAACTTGTCCACTAATGCAGGTGTTCCCCAAGGTTGAGTTCTTTCTTACTCTTTTCCGCTTGTATATTAATGATCTTCTTCCATAGTTTTGCTGATGATAACACATCACATTACATTCCACCTTTCAGTTTGAGAAACCTCATACTGCTCAGAAGGCTTTAACTTATTATTATAATTAGCCGTATGGTGCAGGGAAGCCTGAGGCTTTTGCTGCACCAGCCAAAAAAATTTCTGAGTTACCCCTGAGAGAGGAATCATCAAACAAGAAAAGAATGATGATATCGAGTTCAGGACCTTATGTGTACCAAGCCCATACTCACCAGATGTAAGCCCCCTGGGGTTGATTTCTTGATCTTCAGGTAATTCTCCAGTGGGGCAAAGATAACTTAGTTGATTTCAATCCTTCTAAAACTCAGTCCTGTCTTATAACTCGCAAAGAGGATTCTTCTGTTCCTGTGCTTATCTTTAATGACATTCAGATTTCTAGACAAGATCATGTATTTCTATTAAGGATTATCCTGACTTCCAATCTCTCTCTCTCTCTCTCTCTCTCTCTCTCTCTCTCCCTCTCTCTCTCTCTCTCGGCTTATGCACATCACAACTGTTGTTTCCTCTGCATCTAAAATACTGTGTTTTCTTGTTTGCTCTCGGCTTTACTTTTAATCCAAACAGCTGTTCATTCTGTACAAATGGCAAATCTGTCCTACCATGGAATGTTTGCATTTCTGGGCCAGTGCCCCCAAAACCTCTCTCGGGCTTCTAGATTCCATTCAAAAGAGAACAATAATAGTCCGTTAAGGATGGGATCTTCATAATTCGGTGATCACTGAGTGTATAATATAGTGTTCTTTTTGTATTTTGAGCTCCTTGTGAGAATTGGAATACTCACTGAAATTTTATTACTAACTTCATCATGTCGTCTATTTCATGAGATATTAAATTTTAAAATGCATAGTTCTTTTGATAACCTCATATATTGCAGTGTTCTCCCCAGAAAATTTTGCCAGCCTGGTGGCATTATGAAGTAGATGGGTGGGAAAGTGTAATACTTTGCAGTATTATAAAATATTCTGTTATCTATAAATGTGACCTAAGCGATCCAAAGCAAAAATTAATTGCATAATTTAACATTTATATGCTCCTTTCTAGCTCCTGTCGCATTGATCTTGATCGCATATTATGTTCGAATTAATATTGATTGAGATCAGTGAGCAGTACCATACGGTACCACGAGAATCGCTTAAATTTTAGCCAGGCGGTCAGTTAAATTTACCAGGTGGTGTGCCCATTCAATAGGTCCTGGGGAAAACACTGCATAGTTAGAAATTTTATTGTGGAGGCACTTTGCCACAGGTTGCCTTAGTATTGTACTGTTCTAAATAAAAAGCACTCCACCGATGGATATGTATATTGCTTTTTATTTAAAGTGTATGCTACTACACAGATCTGGGTTTAAATTCTTTCTGGGATCCCATTGGTGGGCATGTATACATTCTGGAAAACCTGAACAAAGTGACAAGATATTGCCACAATATGTGAGGTGCAAGTGGTGCAGCAAAGTAGGCATAGTTAAGTTGAGAGTAAAAGCCTAGCTATGAATAAATAAATGAAATGCATGAAAAATATGCTAAATAAAAATCAGAATACTTCTCCATTGGAGCAGTGCTTTTTATTTAGAGTAATTGCAATATGAAGGTAACTTGTATAAGTAGCAAATCCAGGTGTTTAGCTATGTTCAGGAAGAGGCTATCCTGATGATTTCTTTCATAGCTTGAGGCTTTTCCCTGAACTTAACAGTTACATTATATGTAAATCTTTCAAATTATGGAGAAATCTGCATATCTATTGCTACTTATGGTAATTTTCTTTTAATGCAAACTTAAACTGCATCAGTAGATTATTAATGGAGTGTGTAGATATATGTAATTGCCATATTCCCAACCCTTTAAAAACGGTTTGTTATAACAAATATGTAAGTGCAAAATATTGATGCTACTTAGTTGGATCTATTTGAGTAAAGAAACATCATTGCAGAAATGACAAAACTTTAATTGCATCTTCTTGCAATTAAATAAAGATCACTGAGAAAGAAAGGCAATTTTAATTCTTAAACTTATTCCAAAACTATTTTCTGTTAACAATATTGGAGTTTTTTTTTGTTTTTTTTTTTTTTAACTTCATCCGAAATGTTACTTGGTGTCTCAATTTTCCTTTTTATTTTCTTTTTTCTTTAGACATTTCATACCCCAAGTTTTGGGGATGAAGAATTTGAAATTCCACCTTTGAGTCTGGCTCCAACTTCTGTTGGCAATAATGGAAATGTTATCTTTGGCAATCAAGTATGTAATAAAAATTACATTTTCTTGTAATTAGAAAAATTAGGAAAAATATTATATTTATAGTTAATGCATAAAGTCTCGTACTGAATAATTAACTGAACAGAATAGCAAATACTTCTATATCTCGATTCCGATTAGGCAGTTAGCTTATAATCATTATCTATCTCTCACTCTCTCTCTCTCTCTCTCTGTAGTAGATAATTTTTAAACCTGAATTTTTAAATTGTGTGAATGTGAGTATGTTTTCTCTCATGATATATCTTATAAAAGGTGTTTTGCTTTATAATAAAGGATGACCATCTGATCTTGGGTTGATCCCAGTTATTAGAAGCAGTGTTTAAACTATTACTTAAATAATAACATTTTTGATCCCCTTTCAAATTTGCTATTAAGGATATACCTTCTATGGCAATATAATGGCTACTGTCAGTGGCAGGTATAGTGGATATGCCACTTAGCATCTGTTTCGGAAAGTCCAAATTTGATTCATGCTTGTCTGTAATGGCAAAAACATAACTTCATCTTGGCCAAAGGTGTAGCATTTCTCCTTCTTTGGCTGCTGAGGTTTTGCATCCTGTAATGCTATCAAATCAGTAGAATACATACTGTTTACAGGATGCTTAGTTTGAAAGCTGTATATATTCAAGGTTAACCTTTTTAATCCTTTCTAGCATTACTGTATTGCTGTTGTTATCATTATTGGAGGCTTTACAGTGTAGTGGTAGCTAAAGGCCATAATGCACCAATAGTGTTAGTGTAACAAGTATTTTTAATTTGTTCACAGATATATAATACATAGTAGGATCTTGCTGTTTATGAGGGTCTATGAATGGCAAGTCCCTGATTAGTGAGATTAAGAAGCTATAAAGGGGTGAGGGGTTCTTGGTTTGGAAGATATTTTTGTATAAAATATTTTAGTGCTGTATTAATATGCTTTATATTTATTGAGTGGACATTCATTTTGCATGGTGAACACTGAGTAGAAATTTAGAGTCCATTTAATTATAGTGTGCAGTATAATTATGCTCTATGAATGAAAACTCCATAAGTAATGAAAATTGGGCACTGTGCCCTACTTGATAACAGGAACCTCAAACAGTGCTTTACAAACTTTGTTCAGTGGTCCATATATAGGAATAAAAGTCAAATATACTCAAAAGCTTCATCTTTGCACTTATTGTGTGAAGAAGAGTATGAGATTTTTCAGTCATATACTGTCAATGGAAATTCTGACTTATTGCAATCGGGAAGGGATCTTGTATACCCTTGCTGGAGATCCAGGTGCATCCCTGTTAATGTTTGATATGCTCAGCAGGCTAATGTAAAGTTTATGATGAGGTATATCCTGATTCCCTGGAACTGCTTTACTGTGAATATATTTTAACTAATGACAAATACCATCAAACTTAGGCCGTTACATCATCAGGTTCTGTACAGATGAAAAGTCTGTTTCAATGGATGCTGTTGTCCATTATTTCTGAATCCTGTTAAATCGAGGTTTTAGTGTAATGCATTTCTCAATGTTGACACACTTTTAATAGCTGGTTTGTGGAATGCCAGTTGCCTTAGTTACCAGTTCACTAGATTTCATTACAGCCATATCCAATTTTGCTGTCAGTGTGTGTGACTTGTCCTTGAGGGTTTTGGTTTTTTTTTTTTTTTTTAGGAGCATTAGCAACTAAGGCCATATTGCTCGGGGGATATGCAGTGGTCATTCCCTGACCTTTCCGCATCCTCCGTATTTGGTGGTCACGGTCTCGAACGCCAACCGGGCTAGCCGAGTGGGTAAAGTACCTGCCTGGCAACCCAAAGGTCGCGGGTTCGATTCCCGCCTCGGGCTTGGATCAAAGTACTGCAAAAACCTTGGGAGGTGCAATATGGCCACAGAAGCCGATGCGCCAACAACTACCAAATCAAAAAAAAAAAAAAAAAAAACGGTCTCGAACCCCGGTCTAATCAAGAAGTGTGTGCTACGCACTGCTGCTCCTGCACACCTGGTTACAGAGGTACCCTGTCTTTGAGAAAAAATTAATCGAAGGACATACTATTTGGTACCAGGAATATTGCCTTCTACATTTTGTGATAACGTATGCACACGACACACTAGTAAAGCAGTGCCACTCTTTCTAGAGGAGGACCATTGTCGGTACAGAAAGCAAAGCTTATTTCTCAGTAATATTAGTAGCTTCATAGCTTTTATGCATGGGACAGCTATTCCTATTGGTACTGGGTATGCCAAGATTATTTAGCAAGTGTATGTAATTTTTTTTCTGCTGAAATGATGATCTAGAACTTCTTTGGTGGTGATAGCTACAGGATATTTGGATCGTGTTGCATTTCTGTTTACAAGATTGTTACACCTTTTAGAACATTTGAATATCGTTTGCAGTTTGTTGTAATCCAAATATATGTTTGTCTTCAGTTTGTTGTGAATGATGAAGTGAAAAAATCCACTGGATTTGTTTAATTTATCTGCAATCTCTTGTACAATGATTTTTGAGTTATCCATAGTCAGATGGACAGCAATAGTGATGATCAGAATTTGTGGGTGATCAAGACCTGTTTTATTAGCACAACATTGACAGCCATTTAACATTTTATCATCCATGTGCAAACAATACTAACTTCTAATCAGGATTTTCAAGCATCAATTTCCCTCTGTTTTGCCTATTTCTTAGACTATATATTATTGTTACTGTCTATTTTCAACATTAAAAAATCATTCATTTTGCAAGGTATTCAATGCTAGTTCATACTATAGTACTTAATAGTATGTATTTAGTTTTAAGGTGATTCAATTGCTGAAATCATAGCAAACCATTTACACCTCATATGAAATATTGAACTATTATAACACCCATATTCGTGGTGGAGTCAAACTGACAACCTTCATTTCTTAAGTAAGCATGCTTCTCACTGGAACAATCTGACAGCATGGGTTCACATTTGAGCTTAATGCTGGTGGATGTCACCCTGTGGAGATTAGGGATCAGAGCAATACTGTTATCTAATAAAAATATTTAAATGTGATTTCTGGCAATATTTTTAGATTATTTAATTAGCAAAAGAGATTTATTTTGTCATGCAATTCAAAAATCTCCCTGAATTCTTATTGACCAAAGTAAAATCTTGTCTAATTATGTGGCTCCATTAAATTATGCTGTTCGTTCACCTGACCTTGCCAAGTATAGAATACATACATTATATGAATTATCTCTGAATATTAAGTGATGTATGTAATTAAAAAAAAAAAAAAATTCCAACTTGTGCTATGTCCTGAGTATACTGGATGTATGAGATTCTACTATAAGTTCAATTAATATACCAATATCCTCATTTTGACATATTTTTTGAAAGTATTAGAATAATATTTTTAATGGACACAAATGAAACGAAATGATAAATATGCACTACAGCAAACTTGTTTAATTATGTATAATTTGACATGTTTTACATATTATAATTAGCCATATGGTGCAAGGAAGCCTGAGGCTCTTGCTGCACCAGCAAAAAAAAAAAAAAAAAAAAAAAATTTCTCAGTGAGAGAGAGAGAGAGAGAGAGAGAGAGAGAGAGAGAATCGCCGAGAAAGAGAAGAATGATGATATCCAACTCAGGACCCTGGGTGTGCCAAGCCCATATTCACCAGATGTGAGCTCCTAGGGTTTATGCCTGAGTCCCATCTTCAACCCTTTTTCTCTTATTTCCAGACTTCCTGCTGTAGTATCACACATTTTAGGTGGTGTGCACTGCTTCATTTACCAAATCTGAAACCCACTATGGCTTGTTGGGATATGTGAACAATGGAGATGGACCATATAGCTGTAACAAAATTGCCATTACGGTTGCCTCATGTTCATTGTTTTACAGAACATAACCTAGCCACCATTTACAATCATAAGATCAGAATATACAGCAGAATTCCAGTTATTGAAAACAATTGGTACTGAGGGTATTTTGGATAGTTGATTTATTTTTTTTTTCAGATAACCAGTTTTAAGCACTATCTACAGTATAAAAGGAAAACAGGGGAAAAAATTTATGAGAATTATTCCAAATAGTTTCTTTATGGAATTTCAGAATTTCATGGAATAGCATAAGCTTGATGAACTTGTCCTTAATTTTCAATCCTTCATCAGTGTAGTTTTCTATTTTATCATTTCTCTTTTTGTATTGGGCAGTTGATCCATCAGAAAAATAGGATATGTTTTAGATCAAGGATATCTTTGAAGCCAAGTAACGCACTGAAGAGTTTAGATAAATGCACAGCTAGAGTACTGTGTTTTGGATATTATTGTTGAAGTAGCGTTTGAGATTATTATTATCTATGTAATAGATAATAATCTCAAAGTGAACAGGCTACAAAAGGATGAATTGCCTGCAAATTCTTCCAGTGATGTCCTTTAGTTTCATCTTGTAATATGAGGGAATAGTTTTCTCAAAAAAATCACAATCTTGCCATCTTGTATTACGAGATCAAGTTTGCCTTAGAAACCTGCTTTATGTTACTAGTGTGTTGCCGACCGGGCTAGCCAGGTGGGTAAAGTGCCTGCCTGGCAACCCGAAGGTCACAGGTTCGAATCCTGCCTCGGGCTTGGATCAGAGTAGAAAATGCAAAAACTTTGAGAAGTGCATTGTGGCCACAGAAGCCGATGTGCCAACAACTAATGAAAAAAAATTTTTTTTTTTAAATAGTTTGTTAGTTGTCTGACGGTACCAGGGGTTCCCCCCAACTCCGCGTTTTGTTATGTTACTGTGAAATAATGTTTTCTGTCTTTCAAAAAAAAAAAGTCTAGAAATTTTTCTAGTGACTTAGTTAGTTTTTGAAGTGAAACCGATCATATCAAATTAAATTGAGCATATTAAAGGTAATATGATCAGTTTCATTTCTTTGAAGGTCTTTAATATGATTTTTGAGTGATGTAAATTTGAGTGACCTTGTAAATTTGTGCTTGATCATATATTTGCTGTATAAGTCTACCACCTTTCCCCACCAATTATCTCTCACACCTTAAATAGTGGAGTACTGTATTAAAGTATAATCTGTATTTCCAGTTATTTTTGTTATTTATTTTTAAAGTTTACATTTGTAGCATTTTATTACACTGCAGAGTAACCTGTATAGAAAGCAGTAAACACATACAGTACTCCCTTAGTCATGTCACCAAAGCCTATAGGCATAAGTGACATTGCTTTTATTGATGCTGTATGTGTACATGGGCAGCTTTGATTATATAACTCAGCTATTCCTTGTTGCCTGTTCGAAGCCGAGTGCCTTGATATAGAAGTGTGTTTGCAATAAGAAATTGAATCTTGAAAAGTAAAACCAAAAACATAGCTCCCAACAAAATGAACTGTTTTTGCCAGATAAAGAAAACATATTGAGACATAAACCTAAGAATATGCTTTAATTCAAGTTTAGGATTTTATACTGTGTGTGTGTAATTCAACGTTAAAATTTTAGACATTCAGTGTTCTTAAGTCATATGAAAACTATTCCTATCAACATTCTTCAAACACTATATGATAGTTTAAAGTTATCATAGTCTTTGTAGCTGTGAACAGGAAGTTCACACAAACAGAAGTGGCTACACACACACACACACACACCAATAACATAAGTTCAAAATTTTGATGAGTAGTTCACATATAAATACTTGACATTCCACTTGCACAAGTAAGATAATTTTGGGGACAAATTCTCCAAACTTTGAGAAATCAATGCACACATTAAACCTTTAAATTTATGTGTTTTTAAATGTATTAAATTTATGTGTTTTTAAATGTATATATTCTTTAATATATCATATTTTTAAATGATATATTTTTAATTTAAATTCAATACATTTATTCACTGATCAGCACAAAATCACTAATTGAGGCTACTGTTGTCTAGTGATGGAAGCAAAAGTTCCAAAACCAGGTTCAATAGTACCCTAGTTTTTAATGAATAACAGATATTCACCTCCTTGGTGATATTCAATTAAAAATGATATTAGTAATTTTAGGTCAACTCGTGGATAAACAGTCACATTAAGCATAAGCTTGATTTCATATTTGTTTTGTACATTAGATGTAAGATACTTTTTAAAATTTTTCCTTTGGTCTCTTTCCACAATAGCCACTAAGTCATCGACAACCACGAACACAACTTGAACATCCATCCTGTAACCAGAATTTAGGAGTTAGTATAACTTCTGCATCATCTCCTGTTGGCATGATGGAAAATTCCCAACAGTATCCAGGGCCTCCAGGTGGTACACCACAGGACATGTACATGTCTCAAATGGGAGGGAGTACATCAGGTGAAATGATGAATTCTCAGTCAATGCATATGACGTAAGTTTCTCTCTGTATTTGCTATTTGGAATAATAGTATAACTGTTGATGCAGAATGTGTGAACAAAAATGTCTTTCTGGCAATAATGGTTGAAGAAATTCATACCAGAATAATTAGATACTTGCCTCGGGATCTTATAAAATTTACTTGGCTCACATAAATTGATAATATGTCAACTGCTAAAGATACCCATAAAGTAGTTTCATCTGAGATCAATAGATGTAGGTCCAAATTATGGACCTTTATACTCATAATTAAAACTTCATTGCTCCAATACGTCTGCCTTAATTTCTAAAAATGTGAGAAAATAAAATCTAAAATTCCTTCCCCCCCCCCCTTTTTTTTTGTTTGTTTAGTTATTTATAAAATTTCTAATAAAAGTTTTCTTATGTTGTTTCAGCATTATAATGCACATGATAGTAGTGGTGCTTGCATTTCTGAAATTTAAAGAAGGCATTGTTTAATTTATGCAGTAAATGTGTTCCTAAAAAATGGCACATAAATTAAGAGCTAATTTCCAATATGAAATAGTGTGGTAGAGTAGAATTCAACAGGATATATCAGCATGGCATTTGCATGCAACTCCCATGCTAATGTATCTATCCTGTTGAATGCCTGAAAGAGAGAGAATTTATTTGTGTAAAATGATGTCAAGTAGTACCAAAAATTAGTTAGATATATACAGAAAGTGTTTTTTTTAATAAGTCAATAGATTTGTTGACACCACTGCCAAAATATGACAAAGATTTTTGAATTATGTGAAAGAGTTCAGAGGATTCAGAAAGCATTTCTGATTCTAATCATAGGAAGAATCCTTAGTGACTTGCCATTGGTAAATATATAACGTTATCAATAAACTTGATTGATAGGTATCATTACTTTACTAGCACCATTCATTATAAAGGAGTGGTGCTAGTAATGATATTCATATTTCAAGAGATTACATTGGTTGTGAATTATTTTTATGCTTCTTTAACCTTTTTTAATTGCTTTGCATCCAGGTCTTTAGTGACAACTTGAGTCATATGATAACATGCCTATTTGAATGTGAATATTTGAATCTGTATAGTGCCATGAAAACTTTTTTTTGGTCAGCACTGCTCCATGGATATGCAGTATTTCTATAATATCACAGTAGTGTTTATTTAAAAAAAAAAAAAAAAAAAAGTGGATATAAAGAGATAAAAACCCCTCCATAAGGTGTTTCATTTTTATAACTGAACTGCAACTATATGTGAATATATTCAATTGAAAGATACTGTAAAGATATTTTCATAAATTTGTTTGATGAAATTCAGTACTAACATGTTACATAAGTTTAATTGTGACTTGCAAAAATGAGATTGCTTAAAAAATATGACAGTGTTTTTCCAAGCTTTCATAGACCATGATTTAATTATAAAAGGTAATCAATTTTCACCCCCCCCCCCAAATCTTGACAGTGGTGGTGCTACCCACTGTAACAATAACAGTGGCACAGAATCTGATAGACCAACCCCAAGTATTTTCTTTTTTATTTTTTAATTTTTTTTTTTTTTTTTAAATTCTTGGAGTAAAAATTTAAAAATATATTTTTTACACCTATTATTTTTATCAAAACAAAATTTTTATTAATTCTGCTGAAAATAAACAAACATAAAATATAAGCATGAAGTTATTAATCTTTTCTATTTATGAGTTAATAAAATATTAAGTGTATATGCATTCATATTCTTAGGGGGAGGGGTGTTATCTAACTTCTTTATTGCATTACTGCATTTACTTTACTTTCAGATGACATTTCTAGCCACGGTCTATGTACTCATATACCGTGGCTGGAAATGTCGTTTGTAATATGTTTTATTAAATAGACAATAATAGGCAAGAAGCATTTTATAGAACGTGATTTAACTTTCCATATCATTTGCATTAACTGTCTGACGAGAAGAACCATACTTGCTCAAAGTGGAGACAAAAATAGCTAATAGGTGGTGGTATGCAGACCATTTTCACCCATCATTCCAAGTAAACAGTAATGCACCACTTCCAAGTACATCTATGTATAATTATGATGGTAAATATAGTTACAGCCACTAATCTTGAACCAGTGATTAATGTGCAATAGATATTTCTCTTATCTGTTAGACCAGGTGCCACTGCTGCAGGATTAAGTGAATGGTTACAACAATTGCTGGTGGCAATGCACCTTATGACTTGCTCTTTGATATGCACTTATGAGCCAAAACATTATAGCCACCCCGTCTCGCTGAGTGGATGCATCCTACATCACCTAGGGGTGACATCACTGACTGGTGCCGGTCAGTTCATCAATATGAAGCCCATGCAGTGGGGGAAAGAGAAGCACCTGACAGAGTTTGAATGGGAAATAATTTACAGCACTAGGAAGGTGGGGGGTGGCAGCATCCCAGCAGCTGCAGGCATTGTTGGCTGTTTAAGGGCAGCCGTAGTAAAGGTGTGGCAGGAATGGTCCAAAGAGGGACACTCAATCACCTGACCTACTGGGATGGGGAACCGCAACTAGTTGACAGTTGAGGTGAACAAACAGCAATTGGCACACACTGTCCAGGACAAAAGACGACTCCCAATCCCTCAATTAATGGTAGACTAAAACTAAGTGCATACAGAAATATTTCCGAGCACACTATCCAGCAGATGCTCTTACAGATAGGCCTACAGAAGAAGTGACCTGTTTCTGTGCCCATGTTGACCAACCATCATTGACACCTCCCTGCAAATTATTATATTAGGGTTACTGGTAATTTAATACACCTGCCTGCAGTGGGCACAGGAGGACCATTCCTAGACATTGGACGAGTGGCAAAGAGTCATCTGGTGTGATGAATCAATGTTCCATCTCCATCATGCCAATGGACAGGTGTGTATTTGACAGCAAGCAGGTGAGCAGCTGGCAGCAGTAGTATATGATTTGGCGAATGTTTTCATGGAAATCATTGGGTTTCCTCATACCCACTGAACACTCTCTCACTGCCAGATCCAACCTCAACATTGTTTTGGACCAGGTTTTGACCTTCATGGTGATCATGTATCAAGATGGTACTGGACTCCAACAAGACGACTTCCCAATTTATGTACTTCCCTTGCTGCCAACTTGGCAGCACAATGTGGAATTAGGTAGGTGGACATAATGTTTTGACTCACAAGTGTATATATAGAATCACTACGCATTATCATTAAAAGGTACTGAAAGTGTGAGCATGATTAATTGCTTTCTTTTTATGCTACAAAGAATTTTATACAGTTGTATGGATGATATCCCAAGCAGCCACTGCTAAGAATGGAACATTGTTGTTGAGCTCTTAAAATTCTTCACCCACTCAGTTGATTTTAACTGCATTTTTAATGACAAACATAATTTTCCTGTCATTGAAACATTAGATTATTATCAGTAGTATATTATGCTCTGTTTATACTAACACCAAATATTCATTTTTAATAGAGGAAATTATGCATATTTTTTTCTGTTTTCCTTTCCTTCTCTTTGTAGGATGCAGCAATATGATCAGTCATATGGTAATGTACCTATTCATATGCAGTCACATATGGATCAGCAGCAGCAGCAGCAGCAACATCAACAGCAACAACATCAACAGCAACAACTTTCTCTTCAACATTCCCAGATGCAAATGATGCAACAGCAGCAAACCCACATTCATAACATGGGCCCTCCTCATGTACCCCCAAATCACTCACAGCAACTACCTCCCCATTCTTCCCCTGTTGGAGGACATTCTCCAATGTTTACAACTATCAGCCAGTCCCAGCTTTCATCGCAACTAGGCTTACAGATTGGGACACCCCCTTCAGCACAAGGTCCTGGTTCAATTGGAAGTTCTCCTCCAGGATCCAACCAGACTTCTCCTGGTCTTGAAACAAGTGAAGACAGCGATGATAGCACACAAGTATCACAGGTAAGTTTTCATAGAATGAAGTTTTCTCTTCAGCATTCTTAATTCGTTAAGAATAAAAATATTATTCTTAATATTTTTATTGACAAACAGTACTCCACAAACAGTGGAGTACTGTTTGTCAAGTCATTCACCTAAAGGCTCTGTTATAAGAATCCAGATATTTTGCCTGTTTATTGTTTTGGCAAATTAAAGATGGAATGAAGAAAAGTTATGGTAACATTTATATTTGATATAAAACAAAAGTTAACTTAAATATGGAAAAAAGCTCAAATTTTCCAAATATTATACAATATTTGTTTGGTCTCCATACTCACCCACTATTTGGAGTACTGTGTGTGAGTATTGAAAGACTCCAAAGTTGGGCTTTCTAACAAGGCACCTTAGAGGAAACCTAATTGAGGTTTTAAGTCTCTGAAAAGGGATAGTAAAATGAAAGAAGGCAAAATTTCACTGTTATAAATTATTTCAAAACTAGATGGCATAAATTTAAATTACAGGAAAGATTTAGACTGAATTGTAGGAAGTTTTTTTTTTTTTTTTTTTTTTTTGCTAGTGAGTTGTTAATTACTGGAATAAGCTACCACCATGAATAGTTGAAGCTGACAGCTTGAATATATTCAAAGATCAGCTGGATAGTTTCCATCTCTCTTATCTGGTATGTGTGTGGGGAGGGATGATTTTATCCACACTGTAACCCACAATGGCTTAGAAAACTCTCAACCTGTGTGAGAAGGGTTGTTTATTTTCTTTTTATTTACAGTGGATGCCATTTGTGATAACTTTGAGACATGGTATAATTGATAACAACAACTGAAGAAAGAAGAATGCAAGTGTTCATTTGTTGTTTATTGATGCAGAGTGGAAATATGTACATAAAGGGGTGGAAGTAGTTGGGGGAAAAACATGAAAATCATAACAATGTAAAATATTTTAATGACTGTCCACTTATTTCTTCTGGAAATCATGCAAATCATTAATAACAAATAAAGAATATTAAAATCAAGATTTAGAAAAAGGTTAATGGTCTACTGTAAAGCAGTCAGATTGGTAGGAGTACAGATACAGTACTTTTTTCATAGAGCAACAAAAATGACAAACTATGTGAACTGTAACATGCAACAGACTTTTATTGGTTATTTAATTAAGTAATGTATTATTTTTTTTAAAGTGTTATGGCAATGCCATGGCTCAGTTTGTATTCTGTAGCTAGTAGACTGTTTGTCAAGGCTTTGTGCGACAAGGTGGCTTCCCAGTAGGAAAAATTCTGTTTCAAATTTCAGGATAATTTAGGTTCAACTCACTATTTTGTTTAGGCTTGACATGTGTAATTCTAAAGTTTTGCACTGTTAGAGCATTTGTTGTAACTGGAAAAGAGACAATTCATGTTTTCAGTTGAATTTTGAATTTAATTTTCTACCTCACTACTAAAATGTATTTTATGAATCTAAGAAGAATATTGTAAAAAGTTATCTAAGTGTTCCAGTTTGCTTAAATTGAAAGTATGTCTATCATGATGAATTATAAGTCACTGCTTTATCTGTAACTGCATTTCTGGAGGCTTTTGCAGTACTATTCAGTTGGCACTGAAAAGGCAGCGAGGAAGTGATACTAACTGCAGAGAACAGATGCTTCCTTCACTCATTCTCTTTCTGAAATAACTAGAAGATTCCCTGAAAAAATGGTGCTTTCGGCATCTGTTCCAATGAAACACTGGAACAGATGCTGCTCTCTCTCTCTCTCTCTCTCTCACATCAAACTATCTCCATTTTTCAAGTCATTTCATCATGTGGAAAGCACCGTTCTGGTACATTTATAACTGTGTTCTGCTGGATGGTGAAATATTCTTTTCCCCTAAGCAGCACTTTATCTTGATTTGAGAATATTATGAATACATCATATATAAAAGTGGAGTGTAGCACCAAGGAGCAACAATATCAGTTTGAGAATTGTAATTGGATAGGATAATAAAGGTAGTAAAAGAGAATAGCAAAAATTCTGCCACAGAAGTAGCATTTATTTAGTTACTATAGAAATATATAAAATACTGATACAGCCCTAGAAAGTAGTGATAAATGAGACCTAGTGTTTGAAAGGGGGAGGGGTCTGTTTCTCTACATTTTAAAAATGATAGACACTAAAACAGGTTCCATTCAAATTTCACAATATTTCTGCTTTAATGCATTTTTATTTGAGTCATGCATGAGTTAACTGTAGTGTAATTCTAGCAATAAGAATGTCGATAGTGTCTCATTTGTGCTTAGCCCACAAAAGCTATCATTCTTGATGACGTTTTTTTTAGCAGTGGGGAAAAAATGTAAATCACCCCCCCCCCCCCCTTTTTTTTCCCTCCTTGGTTGAACTAATGCATACTGCTCAGCAGCATATCCATGGAACCATTTTATTATCAGTACTGTCAGGAATGATATACCCAGAGGAACATAAATATATTACTTTTTTTTTTTTTTTTTCCAGACAGTTATGAAGAAAGAAAATGACACTAGTAATGTGTTTAAAACTATTTCAGTTATATATTGTTAATGTTTATCTGCCATTCTCTGCTGAAAAAGAATGAAATATAAGAAGAAATCAGATCTAATTTATAGCACATTAGAGTAAGGGAATTAGTCATTTTCTTTCCTTATTTCTATCATTGTTCATTAATCCTAAGAGGCCCTTCAGTGATTTTTATTAAAATTATATTTATTTCAGATGTCTGTAAAGGGGAAAGTAATTTTTGTATTAAACAACTGCAATTAGACTCATTTCCATTATGATGTGATGAAGAGATAATTAAATTACTTTGCTGTCATTCTGTTTTAGAACAAATAAAAGGTATTTTCATTTGCGTAAATTCAAAAAGTGTACTTTTATTTTAAATGAATTTCCTGTTTTTTTTTTTTTTTATCAAGAAGAGAGCAAAATGATTAAATTGTTATCAAAGTTACTGCAGTGACACTTTAATTATGAGTTCATTTAATTGCTACCAGTTTGGTACCTACAGGTATTCTGAAGCTGATATACATCATTAAAAGAAAATGTATGTTTCCAACTTGCACAAATGTGATTAATGGCATTTAATTAAATTTATTGTGTGATATTTGGGATTACTATTAGATACTGTGTGCATTTAACAGTTTCTAGGAAAAAAATTTCATAGAAGCACTTAAAAGGTCTAATTAATCTAGTTTATGTAATGTCTATCATTTTGTTTAATTAGTTAATCACCAAAGGGAACCTAACTTGAACTTTATTTCATGTGTACATAATTTTCATCCCGGTTGCCAATACCTTGGCAGTGCACTGAGAAATGTATTTCTATTATCACATCTTAGTATACATTGCACCTACTGCATTTTTATCCATCGGCACTATTAATTTTGATTTATGAATAAAGTTTGCACAGAACTTTTATAATTAAATAAAATTTTCTGATTTTATTTGAAATTGAAAGCATTCTTGATATGTTCACTACTCCTATTTCCAGCTTACATCTCTTATTTTTATGATTGTAGTTTGTCTGTATATAAAATTAACTGATATGTAGTTTTGAGTGGCATTATGCTAGACTAGAATTTTCTTTGTCCTTCTCTGAAAAAGTGTTAATTATGCATGGTTCATTATTTTATAACAGCGGCTCTTCTCACTGTATGCAGTGAACTACATAAATTGTAACACTAAAGAGCAGATTAAAAAAAATTCGGACTAGACAAATTTCTAGTTCTGCAAATTTCTAATATATTTTAGGGAATTGTTATCATAGTAATTGGCTCTCTCTCTCTCTCTCTCTCTCTCTCTCTCTCTCTCTCTCTCTCTCTCTCTCTCTCTCTCTCTCTCCTCTCTCCCTCCCTCTCATTTTTAGCTTGTTGGTGGAATAAAAAGACCTTCTCCTGAACCTGTTGATACAAGTTCTATTGTAAACAAAAATGGAAATAATAAGAAGCCCAAAGTCCCCAAGAAAAAGAAAAAAAGGGATCCCAATGAACCACAAAAGTAAGTAATTTAATATTTTCATATATGGTGTAATATATAATATCGTTATTTAATTATTGCATTAGATATCAAAAATATATTGAATATATTTTATACAGCTTGGGTAGTTTAATTTTAACCCTCCATGAGTAGAATTATTATTATTATATATATTTTTTTAACTCTCCTTCTATTTACCTCTCTGTAATTTTTTTTTTTTTTTGGCTCTTTAATCTGGCACTCCCCCCTCCTAAAAAAAAGCAATTTTCAATTAACACACACACACACACACACACACACACACTTTTAAAAGCACACTGAAATTATAACATGCCATTGGTGCAAACATATTACCCATAATTTGTATCCCCCCACCCCACCCTTCAGGATGGGTCAGGAAATTAATTAGTTGCTGTATGAGCAGTGTTTGTATACCTCAAATAATTTAAAATATATATACACGTTCCATTTAAACTCTTGTAACACTAGTGTTACAAGACTTTAAATGAAAAACCAAAAAAAAACTATAAAATAGTGCAGTCATATAGTGAATATTGTTGGGAACGATTAATATGGGAGGATAAGATTTTATTCTCAAATTAAAAAGAGAGAGAGAGAGATTTTTAACAAGTGCCAAGTGGCTGATGAAGGGTTAAACAAAATTTTCTTAGATTTACTGCTCACTTTGATGACGAAAGTGCATAAGATGTAGAAGTATTTGATTAGAGTTCAGAAATACAATTGTACCAGTACTTGTCTTTTATACTCCTGCAAGTGTAAGTTACAGGTAAATCCAACCTAACCAGTATATATTTATTATACTATAGAACTGGCAATGATACTTCACAATATTTCGTTCGTAGTGACTTCCCAAAGTATGGATGGCATTGATTTAATTGTATCTCATATTGCAACTACCTTCACGACGAGTTACCATGATATTGCACTACCTTGAATAAGTAACCTTCACTAATAGAGAAGACTATTGTTACTTATTCTCTGCAGATACCACCACCCAGACAGCACCTTGGTGTTGCAATAATGCCAACCCAGTTATGAAGTATAGCTCCACAATATGAGAGATGCCTGATGGTGTATATAGTGATAAACTAAGAAAATAATTGCACAAGGCATAAGACTATGACTGGCAATTCACTTTAGAACTGGCAGTGATACTTCACAATATTTCATTCGTAGTATAATGGATGGTATCGATTTAATTGTATCTTATATTGTGACTATCTTCACAATGAGTTACCATTATATTGCATTACCTCAAATAAGTAATGCTTCACTAATAGAGAAAACTATTAGCGTTCTCTATTAGTGAACACAAGTATTGTTGTACCTCCCAGAGCCCCTTTGGAACTTGATTCTTGCCAGATTTTAGGAGGTCATACTTAAAATCCATAAAAATCCATTTCTGTACTGCAACTTATTTTACTGAATGGTCATTTTACTGAAGTCTCACCATCAAGTTTTGATAATGAAATTAGGTGGTTTTTAGAGTGTGTAGTCTAATGAAGGACCCTGATAATATCATCCGTTGTCTGCCACAGCATTGTATCTCTGGAATCACTCAACCTATTGACTTGAAATTTTGCATGGGTTTGTACATCATATGTGGGCCAACGTAATGCCATATTGATCGTTGTTGACAAAAATTTGTCTGAGAAGTGGGTGGGGGAGGAAACATTTTTTGACAATGTATAGCTTATTATGCACCGTTGGAAAGAGCTCAATGAGTAGGTTTAAAATATAATTTTAAAATATTTTTGAAATTAAAAATGGCGGCACCAGACAGGAAAATGTGAGTAGTTTTCTTGTCCCCACTCCCCCATTTCAGTTGCTAATTGAGCTAAAAATGCGTTATTCAATGCTTATCAAGTGAAAACTATTCCGATTGAAATCTATCATTTACTTTTTGTGTTAAAATTAAAAATAATTTTTTATTGTACTTTGATAGCACATGCTTCTTTGTACTACTCTCCTTTAGGTGACAAAAAAGTTGCTAAATAGTTAGTTAATAATTCTATAAAGGTCATTTATAAATTTTGCGATGAGAAATATTTTTTTAACAATTTTCAAAGCTGGAGTTGTCCCAGCAAGGAGGTACTCGGGGAGTCAGTGTTGGGGAGGCACCTGTGCGGAGTCATGCACAACCCTCACCTGCCAGTCACTTCTCCCCAAGACTTTAATCACTTCTCCAGGATGACTTCAGTCGTGATGACTTCTCCCACCCTTGTCAATCACAACTGGAAAGACTCAAATAGACAACATTTTCATTAGTTCCTCAGTTTTATGCCAAGCCAGGGTACTAGAAACTTTTTTTCAGTTACCATAAAGCTCTCTATTTGAGATACTACACTAAAAACAATTCGTGACTGCGGACCCTTTATCCCGAGTGCCTGGCACTCAATAGTTGACCGATTTATTTGTGTTTGAACTCTACAATCCTCTGTGTCACTGACTTTTATTTAAGGTGGCAAATTTAAGGGGAAATATAGGCTAAAGATATAGTCACTTCCCAAATGCACATTTATACTGTTTTTTTATGGAAATTGCTTTAATTTAATCTTATTTACAAAATAATTATAATTATGTCTCAGCATTTCCAATTAAACATTACTGTTAAAAGATTCCTAATTTTATATTGTATAAACAAAGCTGCTCCCGACCCTTTTACTAATGTGTCTATTATATGGTAATTTGAGATAATACATGGATTGTCTAGGAATCGTCAAATAGATAATGCCATATCTTATCTGTTTCCAAATAATTGTAGACAATTTTTAATAGATGGCAGCAAGCTTTAAAATTCAGAATAAAAATATATTAGTTGCCTGATTTGGGCTTACAAAAACTGAAATTTAATAAATTCTTGGGAAATATGATTTATAACTTGATGAAACTGAATCATGGGATACATAAATGTACATAGAAGATATTACTACATGAAAAGGAAAAAAAATGAGAAAAAAAAGTAACTGAGTAATTTTCCAGGTTTTTTTTTTTTTTTTTTTTTTAAATTCTGATTTGATTTTTGACAGAAATTAAGTTTTATGTGCAAAGCATTTTTACTTTTCAAAATTTCACAAAAAAACTCACTACCTGCAAAATTCCTACTAAGGCCCACACACATTCTGTGGACATGCCACATGTATTCAGGAACTTGCTTGTGGAATGCATGCATGCATGAATGAATTAATGAATTTTTTTAATCAAATACAAATGGATGAAAGTTGCAGTAAACATGGCAACTTTTGTCCATTAAAAAAAGGACATTTACAGTTATGATAATAAAAAAATAATTATGCTTGTACTAACTTTTAGAATGTCATGCAATCTATAGGTTGCTTAATATTTAATGAACTTATCTGCTCAATGCAGGAATTGTGTACCAGGAACCTTCAGAGTTCTTCCTCACTAATATTGTCCTCATAAATAGCAATAGCAATCCAATGCCTTTTTTTTAGTAAACTTATCCATGCCATAAATTAGTCATAACAAGGAAAACATGGCTTTGATGTTAAATTCCATCCTGTGCAATCTGATACATGCAGTGTGGTGATAACTTAGTTTCATGTCTCCCAATAGAATTTAACCATTTAAAAAATAATTTTTGATATAACAAATAAAAATTAAATTATATAAATGCATAAAAATAAATATATAATAGATTTAATTTTTAAATTGTAAATATTATTATATGGTAAAATAATGTAAAATGTAACCACTAAAATTATAAACAGAATTGAAGTAAAGCCCATTTTTGCAAAGTAATTTTTGGACATTTTTTGAAATTAGCTGTCCTGTATTGGTCAATATAGCTGTGCTATATTGTAAATGTGTATGTTGTTCGGTGTTAAGGGGGGGTAAAAGCTGTGTGCAGATTGTTTTTGATTCTTATAATAACTCAAATAAAATTATACACATCTAGAAATTACCTTTTTTTTTTTTTTTTTTTTATCAAACTTACTTGGTTTTATGCATAATTTTATCCTTGTCTTCAAATACAAAATAGTTTCTTGCAATACCCATTATATTATTTCAGTTGTAGCTGTAGTCTGGGGAGCAGTTTACAGTATTCTCAAAGTTCTCAGCCAAGAAACTTGGTGGCTATAACTAGAGATAATAACCAGCCATGAATGTTGTTCATCAGCAATATATACCAGCTAGCCATTGCACCAAATGTTCACATCTAAGCCCAGGCCATTCTGTTAGATTAAAGTTTTGCCTGTGTGTAAGTGAATATGTGATCATAAATATTGTCTTTGAATGGAAGCCTCCAAGATTAATGATCCCATTTTCCTGAAAGTGCTTTTGTGTTTTTTCAGTGTAGTGCATATAAATGGTCATTAATAATAGCACACAGCTATTTGAGTTCCCTAGCATTCTTAATCCTGCTGCCACTGTTTATACAGAAAGAAAATTTAAGGGTCAAATAAAATAATAACTTGGAACTTCCTTACAAAATCCATTTAGCAGAACCAATTTCAGAGTGTGTGTGCTATACTCTTTGTGAATGCTAAATAACTCCATCTCTTTGTGAGTTGATAAACATTATAATGAGTACACAAAACTGGGGCTCTTCTAAAAACTGAAGTTATTATTTAAATATGTTGATCCCAGGCATAATTTCCATTCTTTATGGCTAAAGATTATTGGCTCGCTCTTTGCTGCTGCTGTGACAGCAGAACTAGGATTTAACATATGGTAAAAATTTTCTCTTGTAATATGTTTATTGCTGAGTTAAGTGATTCTGCTAGCTAAGTAGGATATTAAATACTTAATGTTGTTTCCACTTATATTAAAACTTTGACATTTTATGTGACTGGCAGATCCATTATGGGAATTTTTTAGAATGAATCTTATACATAAGAGTATCCTTGCCTTCTTTATTTTTAAAATATGGTAAGAAATTATCAAAATGTATATACTTTAATAAAGCTCATAAGGGAAAATGATTATGATTTTTTTCTATAGCAATAGAAATAACCTTGTAATAAATCATACTAGTGTGGTGCTAACAGTGTGATAAAAGTTACTACATCAGAAGTAGATTGTAGAGCTTAAGATTGAGTTTTTTATTTGTCAGTGATAGAAAACAAGGCAGTGATAGAATAGTTAGTGAATGTTGTTATTTTTTTTTTTTTAAATGGAATACAGTCATTATTGACTCATTTCAGAATTAAGAACACTGTAATTTGGCAGTGGGTTTTATTTTGTAAGTGTGCATTTCTTTTTCCTTTAACTTTATACCGTTGAATATAAAATTATTTGTATAGATTCAGGTAGTTTTTTAATGAATTGATGCTGTGCTAAATGTGAAACTGGGAAGTTAAAAATTAAATTATTATTGCTTAAAATCAGTACCTCAGCTTTTTTTCTGATTGATGATCAGATCCCCCTCCCCACATGCTTTCATATATTTTCAACAAGAACCATTCATAGCATGGATTGTTCTCCATGACTGGAGGAATTCTTAAAGGCCTTACAGTTAGAACTGTAGTTAGCAATCTGGTGGAGGAGGTTTGGGGCCCCGTTCTCCTGAGTTATTCCAGGTTCTTTAACCCACACATCTTGTAGATTGGCCAATGAACACTATATACAGATGCAATATGGCCTTCGATGCCAATGTCCTATTTAAAAATAATAACAAATTAACAACATTAACATAGACTTCAATAGATTATTATAATGTATAAAGTTAGGGATCATTATGATGCATTCTCAAATATGTTTATTTATGGTCATTATCAACTCTTGTCTACAACGTCATATATTTGGAAGGTTCTGCTGAATTAAACACTCAAGTAAGGTATATGAACACTTTCAGATGTTTTACAAGTGTTTCAAGTTAAATGCACAAGTATCATAGAGTGGCAGTAAACGGTAATGGGTGTTTTAACCAGTTTGGTTACCAAATTTTCATACCATTTGTTAAGATAGGATCATTTCTTCTTTGGTGGCCTCTTCCTTTTGAAGGGGCCACCAAAGAAGAAATCTTGGCATCTCTATCCTTGACATCAAAATGAAGTCTTTTAAAAATCACAGACATGCTAGCTACAGGAATATTTGTTCTCAGTGGGTTCCAAAGCTTTCAAACACATGAAATGAAAAACATCAAGGATGGCAGTCTGTACTGGTCTGCTTGTGACCTTTCAACAAAACTGGTAATTGTTTAAGAGGTTTTAATCAGATGGACCTCAGCAGTGAATAAGAAACCAAAGATTTTTAAAGTCTCACAAAAAAAAAAAAAATTTGGGACCAGTATGTTATAATTTTTGTTGATTTCTTTGAGAAATAAGGAGCTATCCACACACACACACACACACACACACATACAGAGAGAGAGAGAGAGAGAGAGAGAAATTTATAATTGCAAGACCCTACATGGTAGGCAGTGTTATCAAAAATTGCTAGGTTTATGGACACATTGATGCCATGTCCTGCTTACAGCCTAGATCTTGCTCCTTTATTTATGTGTGTTTATAGATTAAAGGCTGACCTATGCAGTAAAACTTCTCTGAAGTTAAAAGATGGATGGAAAATCCAGAGAGACAGAATTTTACAGGGTACTTTCACTGCCTTGAAGGATGACTATATCAAGTGATGTTTACACACGTTATATTCCAGAACTTATTGAACTTAGTTTAAATAAAAGTTTTATAGCTCACTATGCATTATTTATTGACTGACCTTAGTATTTTAGCTGACTACACAAACAATCTGCCTCAACCTGTTTGAAAAAACACTGAAGGTAGAAATTAAAGGCCTGTGCAATCAAAGTGCTCAAAAGGCATAAATTCACTGCTACAAATATATATGGTTCAAGAACTGCAGGATGTGTGGAAAATTCAATTCACCCTTGTAAAAGAATGATTATAATTTTTCACGGATGACTGTACTGTTTGCTACTTTTAGCTAAGCTGCGGAATTTAAGGCCAAACCAAGCTGCATCACATAACAATTGCACAGCTGACTCATGCACACAGTGTGAACTTGGCAGTCGGTCAAGTTATGCCTATTCAGTTTCACCTATGTAACAGTGGACGTGACATGGGGAAAAGGTATGCTGCTCTCAAATTTTGTTTCCATCTCAAGAAAACATCGAATGAAACATTAAAAGAGGCTTTATGGAAGCGTAAATTTTCTTAAAAGAAAATTTATGCATCTATATAGCACAGCTCGCAGGTGCTTTAAAGATGGACACGATTCAAACACAAAAATCGGCAGTTCTGGAGCTCCAACCAGTGCTGCCACCAAGAAACCATAAACACTGCTTCTATAATCATGAGAGAAGATCGTCGTATAACAATAAGGCAACTGGCAGAGATGTTGAATATCAGTAGGAAGCACGCATGGTATTCTCCATGACTATTTGCATATGACACGTGTTTGTGCACAATGGGGTCCAATACTACTCACACTTGAGCAACAGCAAGTTTGAATGGAGGTTTGTCAGGAGCTGCAACAGATGGTTGCTAATGGAGCCATGTCTCATCCCCTGTTATCACTTTGCACAGAACTGAAGTTCTGTGTAAAGTGATAAGTGATCACCTCCATTTTGACCTAGAGAGTAATCAACAAAGCTCTGTTTGGAAGTCTGCATCATCACCAACACCAAAAAAAAAGTAAGTTGTGGCTTCTGCAAGAAAGGTTATGGCTCTCTTTTCTTTTAAAAAAAAAAAAAAAAAAAAAGGAATGGTTTACCAGCATGTTGTGCCACATTATACAACTGTTACGGGACCTTATAGCACACTATGTGATCGCATTCATTGCAAACGACGACAAATCATGCAGGTGAGTGGATGCTGCACCATGATAATGCGAGACTTCACATTGTTCATACTGTCATCGAGTACTTAACCTGCATTAATATCAGGTGTGTTCCTCATCTGCCCTACGACACTGACCTTGAACCCTGCAAATTTTTTTTTTAATTTCCAAAGTTAAAGCAAGGAGCTGCGAGGAAAACATTTCCAGTCATCATCAGAAGTTATAAAGACTTCGGAGGCAATTCTCAAACACACTTTTAAAAAAATGGCTTCCACTATGAGTTTGAAAAATGACATGGGGACTACTTTGAAAAGGACCATCAAAATATGGATGATTAATAAAGGTATGTAGTGCAAAAAAAATTATGATTATTCTTTATTGAACAGCTCTCGTAAATATTGTGTGTTTTATCTTAATGTTTTTCACATATTACAAAGTCATATAAGCAATTTACTTACACTCTGGAGGAAAGGACGGTGACCAGCATGTGGATATCTTTTCTTAGTGACCATCATTCTGGGTATCTTTTCTTAGTTATACTGGTAGATGAAAGGCTGTGTACCAGTATAACCAAAAAAAGATATCCAGAATGATTTCAACACAAGCACTACCAAAGAATTTGGTGTTACGTTGACAGACGCAGTAGTTAGAAGTTAGTAGTCGATAGAAATTTTTCTATCAAAGATTGCCTGCACTTGGGAAGACTGTCGTCATGAGCAGAACAGTGTACACATGTGAGTGCATCTGCATTTGTCAAAGAAATTTCTGAAAATGGCCATAGGAACATGGAATCTCACATTCGCAGCATTAGATCATGTTACAAGAGAGCTCAACATGAAACAATATTGACACGCATTGTGAAGCCTGGACGTTTTTCCCAACTATTCCTGCATGTATCAGAATGATTTGCTGACAATTCTGCAATTTACAATAGTAAAAAAATGAGAAATATTTATTTCTCACCTCTTTGAGGAACTGGAACACTGTCCACCCTGCTACAGAGTATGTTTATTGCACATTTGTTTGATACATATTTCTCTGAGGGACTATCAACTGATTTTATCTAGCATGTTGTGGGAATAGTATGCTGTAAGTGGAAAATTTTAGGACTACCTGGTCAGATGTCTCATTTTGATATCATTGTGCAGTAATTCCTGAATGTGGTGTTGCAAGGCCAGGGGACTGGCTGCTGCCCTGTTCTGTTATATGAAACTGCATTGTGTAGTAAATAGTGTCCCAGAGGCATTATAACAGAATTACGTAACAGCAACAGGCTGTCCAAGATGCATTTAGTACCATCACTCCAACAATGGCATGTCTATTCTCATGCTACAAATGCAGGTGCATCATTTTCTGTTATGAAAATGTCATTTATACAAGAGGCGAGAGCATTTTATAAAGATGAATAAATAACTGTTGTTAATGACACTTTTAATGAAAAATTTTTTGTATACATTTATCACACTTAATTTGGGGGGGTAATGGGACTTCCCAAACAGCCTATGTGGAATGCTGTGACAGGATGATCCAATTTTGTATGTGGATTCTGCAGATCAGCTCTGGTTTCAGTAACAAAAAGTGCTTCTGTATCAGAATTATAAAATAGTTAATTTCCGTTTGTCATATTGAAATTATTGGAAAGTAGGATTTCATCATTCTCATGTTTTTTGGAAAAGTACTTTTCATCAGGATTCTGTTTTACTGGGATTGGAAACACAGCTGTAAACACTGGAGGGGAGAATCCCCATTGGCTGGAAGATGTCTATTTTCCCCTGTTACATGGATTATAGTATTGAAAAATGACTATATACATATTTTGATGAATCTATTAATTGTGACTAATCTACTGAACATTTTGCAAGGTGGTGCATCAAAAATTAGATTTATTAAATGATATGCCATTATCGGAATGCAGGTGAAAACCCATCCCAGTGAAGAAAATACAATGAATGGCAGCATATGGAATGCTGGCTTGTGCAGCTTCAGTTGCATCCTGCAGATGCTCAGTTGGGTTGAGCAAGCTAGTTAGTATGGTAAAGTCACCCTCATTCTTCTGGAAGCATTCTTCTTCTTCTTATTTGGTTTTTAGGAGCATTAGCAACTAAGGCCATATTGCTCCGGGAATATGCGGTGGTCATTCCCTTGACCTTTCCGCATCCTCCGTATTTGGTGGTGACGGGCTCGAACCCCGGTCTAATCAAGAAGCGTGTACTACGCACTGCTGCTCCTTCCCACCTGGCTACGGAGGCGCCCTCCTGGAAGCATTCCTAAGCCATCTATGCCTTGTGATGAAGTGAATTATTCTGCTAGAAGTAACCATTACTAGATAAACTGTATGAAAGTAATAAACTTGGTCACAACAATATGCAGGCAAGCAGTAACGTCCAGATGTCAATTCACCAATATCAGGAGATGTAATATGTGCGTGCACAATAACACTACCACCATCAACCTGCAGCTCGCCATGATGTTCCAACTGGCAACAGTGAAATCTGATGAGGTAATGGTACAAAATTTTTAAAAATCTACTGCCATTAGAATCATATTTTAATTTTATAGGGAAAGTATTGCATTGATCATGAGGATGGGATGATTCATTGAGAAATATTCAAGACTGGTTACATTGTAGCCACTGTAAGGTAGGGTTTTTTTTTATTTTTTTAATTTAACTCCTGAGGTTCACATTTCAGCTAGATGGCATTTTTATTCCAACTAAATGGGCGTATAATCTCAAGTTTAGAACTGCTGGTCACTATGAAATTTTTATTTTCATGCTTTGTTGTATTAAAGTGTAACAAAGATTTGCCCTCAAATTTTTATATCAAATAAAAATGTCTTCTACAAACATCCCTCCTTTCCTTTGCCAGTAACATATGCATTAAATGTGACGGAGTGAGCATAAATTTGTAGGTAATCTGTGCAAATGCTTTTTGTAGACTTTGTTACAAAATTCATAGTTATATCTCTGTAAATGTATTAATTGCATTATTTTCATAAAATTAGCTATTAATAATAGCTATTGTTGTAGTTAATACTTAATATTTGTGCAATTTTTAAATTGATTTAACCTCAAATACAGCATTCAGCTTGTCTCTTCTCTTTCCCCACCCATTTTTTATCTTGTGAAAGTTTATTACCTGTCTCAGAAATAAGAGAAATGTCTTTTTTATTTTCTTTCATATTTTTTTAAAGTATGACTCTGATTTTCAAGAATTATGAAAGAAGCACTTGGAGTGAAAAATGATTCCACAGTGATTTACATTTAATCTCAGAGGACACTGTAAACAAAGTAATGGTAGAATGCTGTAAATGTGATTTTTTTTTTTTTTTTTTTTTTTTTTTTTCCCTTCCCCTCCCCTGTGCTTCCTGCACAAGTTTTGATGTTCTTGTAATGGTAGTGGATATTGAACTGTATAATGAGATGCATATAAAAAAGACATATCTATAATGGGTTCTGAAGTACGGCATCAGCTCATGCAAGTCAAGATCTTTTCCTTGAGAGAAAGAGAGAGAGAGAGAGTTTCAATATATATGTAAAACAGCTGGCTTTAATTCTTGAGATACATAGTTACAGTTCAGTAGTATTCTATCTTTATTGTAATGGCATTTGCATTTCTGGCTGAATTGAAAAACTCCATCCAACATCATAATCCTATAACAGTGCTTAATATGATTTTTTTAGTAGTAATTTTCTTCAAGATTGTTTTCTGATGGAGATTTTGGATGGAATTGATAATGTAAAAGCAAATCTGAAGAGGACAGAAATGTACTTCTTGCTTGATGAAAACAGACTTTGTAATCTTTCCATGTAATGGAGTATATGTTTTTTTTTTTTTTTGTTTTTTTTTATTGCTTCAGAGAGTATTGTGTTTTTTTTTTGTGACATTTCAGTAACCTAAAATAGTTTTTCCATCTCTGCTCATGCATAGATTAAAGTAAATCTGATGGCAAGGGAATGCATGCATGCACATGCTATACTTCACATACACTCACATAATCCTATACATATAGATCTCTTTCATACTCTTTTCCAAGTTTATTATCAGAGAGAAAAATTGTTTCAGAAACACCATAATTGGATTTAAGATGGATGCAAATGTTAGATTATTTTTTTGTATGTTGTGGACAGGCTCCTAGTTTGCAAATCATTAGGACAAAGTTCAGGTCAATAGTTCAGTATACTTGATTTCATTCAGAAAATAGAAACATTTGTCTTTTTTTTTTTTTTTCTTGATTAATATGTAATAGTTAGAATTAATTTCTTGAAATGCTGACACCGTTAATAATATTAATGGTGGCATTGATGTATTTGTCATTAAATGACAACTGCATCTACATTTATATTATTATTAGGAGACCTGTTTATGTTCTGATAATTCGTTTGTTAGTGCAGTTGCCTGTATACTAATTGCAAATATGTAGGACTATTATTTATAACTGACTGATGTGGAAAAATTAAAATACTGTGCTACATTAGAATTTTGCATGATCATGATTTATTTTTCCAAATCCTTTTCAATTATTACTTATTAATGATAAGTGATTATTAATTACTTATTAACTTTTATACTCGGAATAATTTTCTTTTTTCAAAATTTTCAAGGATGACCCAAGTTTTTTTTTTTTTTTTTTCCCTTTTATGGTCACATATTGTTTGCAAATTTTGTTGGAAAAAAATTATCTGTATAAAGCCAGAAAAATTCTAGCAAACCCTGTAAGATAATTATAACTAGACATCAGATTATGTGCATTTCTGTATACATATGCAAATGCATATTGTGGCAGCAGTTTTAATCATTAATGCATATTTTGTTAATGTGATCAATTTTTCATGCACATTCCACTTGGAAATGTGATTTCATTCATTGAAACAGTTAGTACTGGTAAACATTTCAGTTAGTGTGGGGAAACATTAATGGTGTTTTGCTTTAATTATTACACAGGCAATAATGTTGGATGAAAGTACATTCTTTGTATGTGTATCATAACAGTTCAGTTTTGTTATAAAAAATTTACAGAATAGGCAGCTAGGCCTTTTGATCAAAATTCCAAAAAATAAAATCCACTACTAAACTATATGAAATTATTGATTGTCAATCAAGGAAAAGATTTTACTAAAGATGGCAGTGTTGTTTGTGACACAAATATTCCATGCAGAAAAAAAAAATTCCAAATCAACCAAAAAAAGAAGAAAAAAACAAGGAAAAATTGCCACGTTAGTCATTTTTAATCAAGCCATTTAAGCAGAAGATAAAAGTGACCTCTAAAAGGATCTGTTGTCAGTGGCAATATCCCTTTCAGCAATTCAGCTTACAAACAATTTTTGAAAAAAATATACAAATTAAGACATCCCAGATGAATCTATCCCGAGGAAGAATTATCTTATTTTTTTTTTTTGACGACATTATTTGCAAAATTCATCAAGATAGTGGAGAAAAGTGCATCTGGATTGGAGGGACGGGATTGATGAAATGACAAATGCTTGTGGCCACTGTATTGTCCATTTAGTATATGGGAATTTAGACACAGACCTTCTCATTCACATTTTCTTGCTTGTAAGATTCTTGAAAACATTTGCATAGCTGCTGACTCTCCAGATTTATGATGGAGAATCTGTTTTTGACTCAGTTTGACCATTCACAGTCAGTCATTCAATAGTTATTACTGCAGAATTTCTCCCTTTATTGCAAAAAATTGTAAAACTGCATTAAAATTGGAATTTAAAAAAAAACTCTGAATTTTATATATATGGCTGTGGTAAACACCTGACAATAGTTTTCCTGATTGTTCAGTTAAGTATTATAAAAAAGGGAAGGAAAAAAAGCAAACTTTATCCTGCAGGTTTTCATTTTCAGTGCAACACATATGATACGGGCCAGGGATGATAGCTTCTCTCAATTTAGAAAGCAATAAAGATTAAAATAATAACTTAGTTTATTAAAAACTAATAAATATAATTAAAGATCTGTTTTCAAATAGGGGGGAATGCAGATTTTAAACTCCTAACTCACGTTGCATCTAGAAAAATACATCAAAGCTGGTTTACACAGTAAAATTCACCATAAGGTATTTTATACATAGTAAACCCCCCCCCTCCTAAATATATAGTGTAAGTTTACATTTTTTACTGTTGAGGTGATCTGTATGTCAACACAATCCAGTGAGGTGTTACATCTTTAAATATTTAATACACTCACAGCAGAAGCCAAATGATTTTATGAATAAATCTGATAAATTGCAGACTTAGTTTGGTGGCCAGGGATTTCCTGTTGGAATTTCTAAGACCAAAGCACGTTTCCTTATAGTGCTGAAAGTTTGGTGATTCCACTCTTAGATAGCAGTTGCCCAATTGGTAGAATTAAGTTAAATACGGTGCAACCTCAAACATAACTTGGGTGTTAGGCGACAACTTTTAATACTGGCATTATAAGCAAAGTGCATTATAGCCAAAAATTTTTTACCATTTTCCCCCCAGTTTTTTTATTTATTAGCATGTTCGGGAGGCAACTAGAGGGAGGAATACTCTTGATTTGATTATCAGCAGTGATTCTTCATGCATTAAGAATCTGCAGATAAATGAACCACTAGGTGGCAGTGATCACAGTGTGCTGAAGTGGGATTTACTCAAAGAGGTAACTACCATCAGGGGTAAAGGGAAGGGTTATTGCTTTCGTAAAGGCGACTACGATGGACTGAGACAGTATTTAAATTCTATACAGTGGGACCAACTGATGATGTTACCAACAGCAAATGCAAAATGGGAAGCATTCAAAGAACTTATCTTGGAAGCTACTAGGCTTTACATACCAACCAAGAAATATTGTTCAAGGTTTAGGCCTAAATGGATGTCAGATGAACTGATGAGGCATATGGCAGAGAAGAAACATGCATGGGATACATACAAATTAACACATGACACAGAAGCCTATGATAGATACAAGTTGATCTGTAACCAAGTTACAAAGGAGGTTAGGCAGGCGAAGGCAGATTACGAGAAATCCTTGGCAAGGGATGCAAAGAAAAACAGCAAAGAGTTCTTTACTTATGTAAACTCTAGAAGGAAGGGGATGAATCAGATTGGTCCACTTGATATCGATGGGTCAACTGTTGATGATCCTGCTCAGGTAGCTAACAAACTAAATGAATATTTTGCATCGACATTCACACATGAGGAATTATTTAGCGAGGGGAAAGCCAGAGGTGTATTCAACTCTAGCAGTAAACTAGAGAATCTTGTAATAACTGAGAGTAAAGTGGAGGAGAAATTGTTGAAGATAAACACAAGAAAGGCACCCGGGGTGGATGGGATCTATCCAGTTATATTAAAGGAGGCAGTAGAGGAAGTAAGCAAACCCTTAGCCATAATTATGAGAGCTTCCTTGGACTCAGGGGAGGTACCCACAGACTGGAGATGTGCAAATGTGACCCCAATTCACAAAGGAGGATCAAAGGCTGACACAAGTAATTATAGACCTGTGAGCTTAACTTCTGTTCCAGGAAAATTAATGGAGGCACTAGTTAAAGAAGCACTGCAGGATCATTTAGACAAGACTTCAGTTATAGCTCGGACACAGCATGGTTTTGTTAAGGGGAAGTCTTGCCTGACCAATCTGATTGGATACTATGATGCAGTCACAAAGGAACTGGATGCAGGGAATAATGTTGATATTATATACTTGGATCTTAGAAAGGCTTTTGATACTGTTGCACATGGAAGACTGCTGCACAAATTGGAGCAGTGTGACATTGGAGGCAAATTGCTGCTGTGGATAAAGGGGTGGCTGAAGGGGAGAAGACAGAGAGTGGTAATCAATGGACACTGCTCGTCGTGGACTAATGTTATTAGTGGAGTCCCTCAGGGTTCAGTATTGGGTCCTTTATTGTTTTCTGTATTCATAAATGATATTGATGATGGTATATTAAGCTTAATGTCAAAGTTTGCAGACGATACAAAGGTAGGCAGGGTTGTCAAGGACACTACTGACACTATGCTGCTGCAACAGGATCTGGAAAGGTTGAGCAGATGGGCTGACAGGTGGCAAATGAAGTTTAAACTTGACAAATGTAAAGTACTACACATGGGAAACAGCAACCCCAGAGCAACATATCAACTCTGTGGTACTACACTGACAGTGGTAGAGAATGAAAGGGACCTGGGGATGGTTGTGCAGGCAGATATGAAGTTCTCTGAGCAGTGTAGACGGGCTGCAAGAGTAGCTCATGGTGTATTGTCAATGATATATAGGAATTTTTCCAGCAGGGATAAGGAGGTGATTATTCCCTTGTATAAGACAATGGTCAGGCCACACCTAGAGTACTGTATACAGGTCTGGAGGCCTCATTTCAAGAAGGATGTAGAGCTGCTGGAACGAGTACAGAGAAGGGCAACAAGATTAGTGAATGGAACAAAGGGGTGCTCTTACGAAGAAAGGCTTAAGTTTTGTAAATTACAGTGTCTGGAGACTAGGCACCAGCGAGGTGATCTGATAGAGTGTATAAAGCCTTGAATGGTTTGAGCATGCTCAATGCTGATGGGATTCTTCCTCTCGTTCAGAATAATCACCTGAGAGGGCATAAATTCAAATTGAGGAAAGACAGATGTAGGATAGACATGCGGAAATTTGCCTTTAGCCAGCAGCGGGTGGTTGGTTGGTGGAACAGACTTCCACCCCTTGTCGTGGAAGTTGATAGCCTAAATAAGTTTAAGGCTCAGCTGGACAGGTATTTTGAACGAACAGAGGGGTGAAGTGGAAGTGGTTTCTTTTCTTTTTTTATTTATTTATATATATTTTTTTAAAAATTTTTTTTATTTATTTATTTTTTTTTATTTTATTATTTATTTTATTTTTTTTTTTATTTTATTATTATTTTTTTATTTTTGGCTGATGCTGCATAAGCTTGCTTTCTTGCATCAAATGCCTATGCTAATGCTAATGCTAGTTACTTTATTTACTAATGTTTTATGAGTGTACAGACTAAGTATTAACCATTAAAGGTTATATCATTCCCTTTAACTGTAATTTGTTAGTCCCTATACAGACACAAGTAATATGCAATAGTTCACTCTCAAGTGAAGAACAAGCTGTATCTAGATAAAGCCTGTAAGCAAACACTGGCAGTCTAGTCTGTACAATAACCTTAGAGAGGAAGTTGTTCTTGCTTGCTTCCACATAGGCATCTTATGCATTCATTCCTGATGAGGGCAGATGACTCCCCTCTGTTGAACACTGTGACTGCTTTTAGTCATCTGACTGTGCCTTATACACTCAGTAAGATTTTATCTGGCAGTGACCACGTGTCAGTTGTTTCAGTTATTTAACATTAAACCTTTTTCATCGTATTTAAAATTTACCCTTTTTTTTTTTTTTACCTTTTTTACATATTTGATTGTTATTCATTTTGACATAGTGATCTAATTTGTTAAGTCACTGAAATCTTAACTGTTATCTTTTATATGACCTGGTGTTGGTGCATTATAGCCTTAGTTGTTAATGCACCAATAATATTACGTTCTTAGCGTTTTTTCACCAACCTTTCATGGACCGTAAGTGGGTTCTGGGACCGTAAGTGGCTCGAGAGTTTGCGGATCAGCTCTACAACCAACATTAATAGGGATAGGGGTGTACGGATTCACCCCCTTTTAGAGACTATTATCCTAAAAAAGGATGAGCGGTTCCGTACGACTTCCGTTCGAGCCACTTCCGGTTCCACAATGCAAGAGAGCGGAACACGTGAGAATGGAAACATGTGATGCCTACCATTACTCTGCTGATATTTAAAGGTGTACTGAATAATAGAGAGTACTGCTGAAGAAGAAGGCTGAAGCCTTTGAAAGCTACGGGATTTTATCGCTTTTAACTTAGTATATTTTAATGCATTTTAATCTTTTAATATTGTAATACGTATATTAATTTTGTAAATACAGGTTATTGTAAATAGTTATCAAGATTTGTTTTATTTTATTTTCATTTTATTCTACTCCATGAGAGGTTGGTGTAAAAACGCTAAGAACGTAATATGAATATACCCAACCTCAGAGGCCTATTTGAGGAATGCACCAATAAAATGCAAATCCAAACTCTAAATGAATGAAATAGTAATGATATGTCTAAAATGAAATTCTTAACTGTTCTACGGGACTTCTATATACTGAAATTGAAAGAAATTGATAAATAAAATACTAATGTTGTAATTCATTACAGCATGCTTGCATTATCCATGATTAACCAGGTCTGTAAAAGCACAATGGTTAAAATTAATGATGGATAAGGAGTAATATCCATCTTTAGAGAATTTTGGGAATGCCTCTGTATAGTCGCATGTTATGATGGTAATTCATTCCCGGGAAAGCTGTGAACTAAAGTAACAATACTTTTATTGATTTTAATATACAGTGTGCACATCATTTTGTTGTATAGTACTTCTTCACAGATGAATTACTTTCCACCTAATATCAAGAACTTAAACGTCTAGAAGTTGAGGGCCGTGGATTGTTGGTGGTATCATATTTCTTCTTGCAGAACAAATCTAGAGTTGATTGCGTACTAGCCTTTTTCCTGTTCTTCAGAACTTCCTTGTAGCAATAAAGATCAGTTTCAAGATCCCTAATGACCTTAGATCTCACTGAATTTTGGTCCTCATCTAAAGCTCCTTCATTGCCTCCCAGTGCTGGAAGAAATCTATCAGCATCAAAATTCTTAGCTTCTCCACATGTTCTTCGGGTGACTCCTCTGAGGTCATCTATTCACTTGACTCAGCATTTAAGATCTCGTTCACTCAGTTGCACAAGGCCTTGAGTGCTGAACTTTTCAGCATGCACCTCCAACAGTTATTCAACATTAGAGGGTTTGATTCCAAGCCCAGTCAGTTCCCAGCTCCAAAATGTTTTCTGCATTTTTTCAGGAGGTTCCTCTTGGAATTTTGGGAAATCCGTGACACAATCGTGCTACAACTTCCTCTGTGCAGAATTCATACAGCAACTGGCTTTATCACAAGCAATTGCATTCTTGACATTGAGATAGACTTTTCCAGAATTCCCTTAAAGTGAGCTTATTTTTTCCATCAGTGGCCTTCAAGCATTTAACAAATGTGATTATATGGTGGTAATACTCAAAATTAGCAATCGCATTCTGGTTTATGTATTGTAAGATCAATATTGTATTGGGAGGCAAGAAGGTTGTTTTTACCATCCCATCAGCTAACTCATCAAGGTTTTTTGGGTGACGACCTGGAGCATAGTCAGTGATCAATGGCCTTGACTGAAGAGCAAAAATTATGCCAGAACCACTCCTGCAATAAAGTCCTGGTAACACAAGCTTACGTGCTTGACTTCTGAACCACAGAAAGCTTAGCTTTCACAAAGCCTTTCAAAGCTCATGGGTTCTCAGAGTGGTAAACAAGTGTCGGTTTCAATTTAAAGTATCTCAGTGACCTTTAACCTGAAAAGCTCTTTTCCTCCTTTGTAATGAAAGTTTTGTTAGGCACCTTCTTCTACAATAGTCCTGTTTTATCGATGTTGAAGACTTGTTTAGGATTGCATCCACATTCCTCAAATAATTCAAGAAGACTGACACTGTCAAAAGCATATCAGTACTGGCTGACTTGCCATACCTCACAGTCAGATGAATACACCAGAAAGTAAGGTGATGCATTATCTGTTTCTGTGGACACAAAGGTAATGGTGTATATATAAGGGAAATATAATATACATAAATATATATTATTTATATATACATTGTATGCCCAAAAGTATTCAGACATTTCTCCACAAGTATTATTGTGTACTGTGCTCCACTTATTGGCTGAGACATAACCAGTATAAAATTCTCTTGGTGTTTGCTTATGCAGCATCTGTATGTTAGATGTATGTATGGATTGTGGACCAGAACTTAGGCTTTCATTGCAGGATGGTAGTAGTTGGATACCTCCCCCCACCCATTCCCACTGGCAATCCATTTCCACCCCAAGATGACTTCGAGCATGTGTATAAAATAACTGTTAAATCATAGTGCAAGTGTAACTGGCATTTCAAGCTGGAAAATAAAGGGCTCTAGCATTCTTGCTTAGTAATATCAGTATGAGAACCGGTTTATAAAACTGTCCTATATATTACAGTCATATTCACTCCTTTCCCCTCCTTGAACTTATGGTACTTAGGAAAACATTGGGTTTATTTTATTTTATTTTATTTTTTTTCTTCTCTCCCAGGCCAGTTTCAGCCTATGCACTTTTCTTCCGAGATACACAAGCTGCAATCAAAGGACAGAATCCAAATGCTAGTTTTGGAGAAGTATCCAAGATTGTAGCATCAATGTGGGATAGTTTAGATGCTGAGCACAAAAATGTGAGTAAATATTGTTACTATTTTAAAATTTAAATTTTTTTGGAGAATGTTTTCTGTAAGTTGTTTCTTAGCACAATTTTATTAGCTTAAAATTATATTAGTTATTAGCTTAAAATGTTATTAGCTTAAAAGCATCCGTTTTTATGTATTCTATTTTTAGGTGCATTCACATATATACATATGTATATGTGCCTATTGTCTTCACCTTACCTGTCCATCCATCCACAAGTAACAACTCAACTTCCAATGGATGGATTTTTATGAAATTAATTTTGGGCCCTTTAAAAATATTTGTTGAGCCATTCCAAATTTTGGTAATATCAGACAAATAGAAATTCATAGATTAAACAGCTTTAATGCGGTAATATTAGGCTTAAAAATTCTGTATGCACTTAGCATGTATCTTGATGCAAGGTTCGCAAATGTACCATCATTTGTGAAGAGATACATATATACAGAGAAATGAGACTTTAAAAAAGTTTACAAGAGGGGAGTAATAAATACTTTACAAATGTAATTAAACTGAATGGCTAAGTTTAGAGAACATTAAACTATGGAGTTGTATTAAATGTTCTTTAAAGTTATAATCTTAGTAATTCCTTGACAAGGAGAGGTAACATTATATTTATTTTTCACTTCTATTAATCACAGAAAAAGGGAAAAAAATTAGAACACACCTGAAATGTAATGCATTGCTTACTTTAACTAACTTTTTGAATTTGTATAGGATACAATAGGTGAGGTTTGTGCATATAATGCCATCATATGCAAGTTGATTATAAGTCTTCTGCAGGAGGTAGTTATTGTTTGTGACTCTGTTGCCAGGGAAACAGGAAATATTGTGCAAAAAGGATAAATGGAATAGAACCAGGATATTTTTGCTAGGGGGCTAAAAGTAGATGATGTAGAGCAGATATCTTCTAAGGGCACAAAAGTTGATATTGTTGAGCACACTGGCACTAATGATATTAAGAGTAGGAAATCTGAGGACTGACTTAACAAGTAGAGGACAGCGTTGGCAAAAAGTTGCAAGTTAGATTAAATTTGAAAGTGTTTGAAATCTGCCCAGGCACAATAGGAGTAAGTACATGTTGAGAGTCTTGTCCATCAATTCAGCCCTGGAAAGACTTATTCAAGGCTTGTGGGGTAGAATTTTTCACAGCATGGTCTGTGCTTGTTAACAGGATACTGTATTTACATGGATGGAATATACTTAAATAGAAAGAAGTACAAGGGTATTTGCTGATGTTATCAAGGCAGTGCTAGGTGGGCCAGAAACCTGATGGCCTAGGGCAGTGTTTCTCAATCTTTTTACTCTCGTGGCACACCTACGTAGTCATAGAAGAAGAAATTTCTAAATTAAATAAAAAGAACGAAAAATAATATTAACAATTTTTTTATTTATACTTATATTATATCTGTGTTATGCAAACAATTCTTACAACCAAAATAAAATATAAAAATAATTAAATAAATAATTACAAAAAGAAAATATGTATGCCTTCAACAAAGCTTTAAATTATTCAAATATTTGATAGAGATCAAATGAATTTTTATTTAAAAAATTATAGTCAATGTGAAATATGTGATTGACAATGTTTTGTTATTTCTGCTATATCAGGTCTTATTTCAGACAGAGCAACTCCGCAGGTCATCTTCGACATTTTCCAATCTTGATCATTTTTTATTTTTCATGTTAGTGAGAGTTGAAAATCCTAACTCACATAAATACGACGTAGAAAATTGGAGTAAAATATTTATTGCTCTTTTAGATAACTTTGGATATTCATCTCTGACTGAAATCCAAAAAGTATCCAAATGAAATTCCGAATGTTTGATTTTTAATGTTTGATCGGATGAAAGGGAAATCAGTTCTTCCTCTTCTTCAAGACAAAGATTCCAGTTTGATGTATCATTAATAAAAGGATTTCAAATCCAGTCATATTGTTCCAATTTAATAGATGGAAAATATGTTTTTATTGCCTTTTGAAGCAAATCCAAATGGTTTTTCACCACTGGTGCAAGAAAATTTCTCATCTGTTCAGGAATCTTAGGAAACATAGCTAAATTATTTTCATCAAGTTTATTCATCCACAAGCATAATTAACTTATCTGTTGATGTTAAGATATTTTCGTTTCGCCCTTGTAAACTAGTATTTAAAATATTAAGATATGCAAATATATGTTCTATGTAAGCCAGTTTTGCACACCACAATTCATTGTTAAAACAATCATAAAATTTTTGTATTTTCATGCGATTCTTTTGTTTTCCTGCGGTACTTATTTCATTTTTAAAAAATGTACAAAGTTCTGCTCGCAATTCAAATATACGGGCTAAAACTTTTCCTCTAGAAAGCCAACGAATATCATTATGTAGTAAACAATTGTAGTTAGATTCCATGCTGTCGCATAATTCTTTGAAATTCCATGATTTTAAAGGTCTGCTTTTAATATAGTTAACAATTTTTATTATGTCATCCAGTACAATGCTTAATTCTGTCGGGAGAGTTTTGCCTACTAAAGCTTCTCGATGAATAATGCAATGTGTAGAAATAAGATTTGAATTTTTTTGTTTTGCAAACGCCAAAAAAACTTTTTCAGGTCCAATCATTGATGCAGCACCATCTGTTCAAATGCCTGTACAAAAATTCCATGATAACTTTGTCTTTTCAAAAAAGTTAACTACACAATTAAATATTTCCCTTCCTGTCGTTCTTCCTGGCAATTCTTGACAAAATAAAAATTGGTTCATAATTAAATCTCCGTTAATGAATCGAACAAATCCCATTGATTGTGCTTTCCCGCTGATATCTGTTGACTCATCTATTTGCAGAGCAAAAATTTGACCATCAAGTTTTTGTTGAACATTTTATACTATATTTTCCGACATATCGATTATTCTTCGACTTATAGTATCGTTGGAAAGAGGAATTCTATTTATTTCAGCTTCTGCATCTTTGCCGAATATACATTTCACCATTATACGACAAGCAGGACCGATCAGCATTTCTCCAGTCGAATGAGATTTCCTTTTTTGTGCAATAAGTTGCACTATTTCATAGGAGGCAATTTGTGCTTTGTCAGACACTTTATTGTGTTTTCCAATTTTTGTATTTGTTTGTCACTATTTGTCATTAATCGTTCAAAATACCTTTTGTCTTTAGACATCAAATTTTGATGAACTTTTTCCATATGGTGTTTTAGCTTGCTAGGAACCATTGCACTGTTTGCTTTTTTTATGTCCACATACAACACATAGAGGTAAGAGGAAATTTATGTCCCCTGTCCACGTAAAACCAAAATTTAAGTGATTTTCTTGTACTAATTTTCGATCTTTTTGGCTGAGATTCATCGGTGCTGGTATTGTTCATATTATCACTATTTTCAATGGATATATTTGTATCTGCTGCAGAACTACTGTCGCCGACATCAATAGTTTTGTTTTTATTTTAAAATTTTCGTATATCCATTTTCAGTTTTTTCTAATAAACAAAAAACGGTTTTATAGAATTTAATTTTTATATATATTAAATTACCTTAAGAAATCGCCTAACCCTAAATTATTTACTTGACAACACAAACACAGTTTAATATGACAATATTAACACGATATATATAAACACGTAATACGCCACATGCATACATGTACAACTCCCAGAGAACTAGAGAGACTAGAGATGGGATCCCGTATTTTGACTTTCTGAGGTAATTCAGGAGCGCTGCGCACTTATACAGTATCACGTGGTCTGCGGGCGACAGATAATTGGTCTTTATTCAAATAGTGTTGGCGTCTCAATGCAGACACCCTTGTATTCGGATATGTCAATTTCAATTCGTCATAAAAAGATCCTTCGTGTACTTTATTCTTATTAATGGTAATGTACGTATATTCGGACGGTGATGTTAAAATAAAAACGACGCTAGGCTTTTTTTAAGATTTTGCGGCACACCCTTTGAGAAACACTGACCTAGGGAGATATACAGATTAATACATTAGCTAGAGGAACAGGCAGTGATGAAAGTGATTCATGCATTAGCTAGAGCAACAGGCAGTGATGAAAGTGATTCATGCAGTGCTTCTATTTGAACATGCAGCAGCCTGGAATGCAAGGTGTTAGAGATTTCAAGTACTGCTGTGGATCATAATGGAACAATTAAATACATGTGCTGTGTTAGGGTAACTAACAGTAAGAACAGGTGCATGTATACTTGTAGGTACACTAATGCCAGAAGTATTGTGGATGAATTTGAAATACTGATTAAGTCATTGAATTCCGACATTATAGAGATACGTAGTGTCCCTATAGATTGGAGACATAATGTCACATAAGGGATGCAGAATTTGAATATGAGGAGTACAGTGTACAATGTTGTTAATGGGCACAGATCTTTGTGGACCAGTGTTACTAGTGGAGTACCCAGGATTCAATGCTGGGTCCATTGTTGTTTTCTATATTTATTAATGAAGGTATATCAGGCTTAATGTGAGTTGGCAGGGTGGTTAATGACAGTAATCAAGGTAAGATACTATAAAAAGATATCAAAAAATTAGGCAGATTGGCTGAGAAATAGCAGTTGAAGTTTAACATTGACAAATGCAAGGTACTGCATAAAGATAGCAATAATCCCATATTAATGTACTATGTAGTACTACTCAGGGTAGTATAGTTGAAGATGAAAAAGCATTGGGGTAATTGTGCAGTCAGATATGAAGTTATAGAAGGCATTGGTTAGGTTGCATCTTGAGTAATGCATCCAGGTCTGGAGGCCTCATTTTAGGAAGAATACAGATCTGCTGGAATGGATACAGAAAAGGGTAAGATTGTTGAAGGGAACAAAAGATTGGTCTTATTAATAAGGGATTCAGTTCTGCAAATTACAGGATCTAGAGACTAGATCTTGTAATGGATTGAGCAAGCTGTGTTGGTGGAATTCTTCTCTTGCTCAAATCACACGCATGAAGGGACATAAATTCAAATTGAGGAAGGATGGTTACAGGATAGGTGTATGGGAGTTTTCCTTCAGCCAGTGGGTGGTTGAGTGTTAGAACAAACTTCCATCTGTTGTTGTGGAAGTGGGTTTGAATAAATTCAAGGAAGAGGAGACCTAGACAAATTATTGGCGGTGATGGATATTTGATGTATTAAGGTGTGGTGTTTTTTTGTTTTTTTTTTTAATGATTCTTTATAACTTGCTTTCTTGCATTTGCCATATTCAACATACGATTGGATACTATGGCAGTGTAATATTTATAGTATAAGGGTTTCTTTTATAAAAAATTAGAGGAATTGAACATCTCAGTTAAATTTAATTATTTGTCAAATCAGTGATTACCATTATAAGTTGCTGTTATTCTTTGAAAACTAAAGCGTCAGCAATTCTGATGACTTCTGTTTATTTATATGGTAGTTTGCATTGAGAATCCAAGAGAAAATTGTGCACTTTGTATTTTGGGTATAAAATTAGACCATGATGAAATATGGCCTCATATTTGTTGTTACTCATTGTAGTAAATCATAATGGTTGAATAGTTTCTCTTCGGTGCCGTTCGTTGTCCCTATGATTTCAAGTTCACAGACTTATTTTTGCATGAAAACAGCTTGCTTCTAAAAGTAAAGAATCATTTTACCCCTGTCCTTTATGAGCAGCAACACTTGTTGATGTGAAAGCCATCCTGCATCACTGATGTTGACTCTAAAGTTAACTATAAAGGAATTGCTACAACTTGAAAAACACATATGGGTACAGATACAAAATTCCAACTATCTTAGTCAAATGATTACTTATTTGATTACTTAAATATGTGGTGCATTTACATCATAAAGTACAAAAGATATAGAAATGAAACAAAAACTCATTTTTCAGCATTGAAGGAACATGCATTTTTCACATGCTTTCTTGCAGGCTAGGAAAAGTTCTTCCGCAAAGAGCATCCTTCTCAATTGTTGTGAAAGATGAGACATAAATTCCACTGTTCAATCTTGAAACAAAGCATCAAAATTTTCTCCCAACATTTCAGAAGACTGAATCATATTCAGTTCCACCAGGAAAATGCTCTGCCCCATTGAGAATGTTTTTAGTGGCCAAACTTTTCCTGGCCAACAAGTAACTGCTTCATCCATTCACCAGTGGGCTAAACACATCTCCAAACAAACCTTGAAGTGGTCTTTGCAGCTTGGAAGAAAAGGTATCAAAAATGTGTGTTCCTTCTAGGAGATTATATTGAAAAATCAATTAATTTCATTTTTGTATCTTGTGTATATTTTATAAGAAATTTAAAGAGCTTAACTTGAATGCACCTCGTAGAAATAACTACTGATATAGGATAAACCAAAATCTCCCTTTGAGATTTTGGTTTATTTAAAAATCACCAAGCTTTGAGGTACTTCAATTTAGACTAATGTGGAAGAATATGTTGGGGGAAAAAAATATTGATATTACTCTGTTTTTTGTGGCTGCTGTATTTTTCAGCCACAGGAAAGGGCTGATCACTTTTTTTGGATCAGACCTTTTGCTGTTAGTAATCTTTGTTACTGAAAAATGTGAATGAACTGATGGAATTGCTTAGTGTCGAGCTTCAACAATAGGAACAGTGATTATTCATCAGGTTGGTTTAAAGATATTTTGTTGTTTAATAGAAATGTATAGCAATAAATTGTGTAATGCTTGTGCAGATTGCACTACAGAACTGTAAAAATTTTCCAAATTTATGTTATGACATTTAGTCAAATAAAACAGAATTCAAACATCTTTGCAGTAGAGTAGCATGGTGTTGTGCAAAGCATTACTTTCACTGCCTCCATTTTACCATGTTAATCTCCATGAGACAGCATTTTCTTTAATATAAAAATGAATCTGAATGGCCTGACAGACCCAAATATGATTTTGGTTTCAATTTTTTTTTTGATAGGGCATGATATATTTGGCACGACATACTGATCATGCCATAATAATGGCTCCTAGGAATCTTTTTTTTTTTTTTTTTTATTAACATTATGACAATTAACATTTTCAGCATGGGTAGAAAAATAACGCTCCAGTGAAAAAAACTATATTTCTTTCTTCCTTCTTATGTTCTGTCTTTCTTTTACACCCCTAAATATTTGTAATGTATTCACTGGAGACCATCATACACCATGCTCTCCTCTCTGTAATTTTCTGTTATAATTATTTATATATTATTCTCATTCTTTTTTTTTAAGCAGTCTTACCTTAAAATGAAATTACATATCCTGCACCTATTCTCTATCCTTCACAGTTAACCCTCCGTATCTTATTTTCTTCATATTTCATGATAATGTACACACGCTATATTATTTATCCTGCTATAATGTATCATATCTTTCAAAGAAGTTCCAAAGGATGATGAATCAGTTCTGTACTAGTGACTGCAAATAGTGCCATGATAAATTCTCAGGCTGGCTGTTTCACTTCATATTGAATCGTGGAAATTTTTTCGAACAGGCATTGCTCTGCTTCCCACAGGACATGGACATTTGCAGGTTTGAAAAAGATTACATAAAGCCAACTTGTGTTGCTGATTTATTGTATCAGTGAAACATTGAACTTTGTTACTATTGAAGTGTAAACATTTCTTTAAAGTAGGGTTTAATTTCTCATTTTGGTAGTAAGTGTATTGGCAACATGTTACAAGGAAGCAAAGCTTATGCAGCACCAGCAAAAAAAAAGAATATTTTCCATTGTCCTAATCCTAATTTTCTTTACATTTATTCAAACTACTCATTTCCACAACACTATTTGGAAGTTTATTAAAGAATTCAGTACTCTCTGACTGAATACAAAGTTTAAAAAAGACTATTTTCCAAAATGCTGTTTTTTTTTTTTTTTTAAACCACCACTTTGCATTTCAGCTTAAACTTATTCTGATTTTGACTGGGTACTATAAAATGAAAAGAAAGGTCCTGCTTTTTCTTTCTCATTTTGGTAGAAAGAATAATATTAAAAGCTGTAAAAGATTACTGCAAAAAAAATTTTACAATCATATAAACATCTGAAACAGAGACACTGGAACACTGGAAAGTTCTAGTTTTACATTGTGCAAAATAAATATTGATCCTTTAAATTCATGCAACGTGCAGTGTATGCTAATATATCATGGTCCTGGTTGTCTTAGTAATTATCTATTTTAATAAATTTTGAAAACTGAAATGACAGCCATTAAAGGAACATCTGCCTTGATAGTTTTTAATTAGTAGGGGGGTGAGAAGAGACAAAGATAAAAGTAATTTTTAAATAAATTGAATGTAAATATTTTATATCTGAGAAAATATACTCTAGGATTTTTGCAGTTATAATTTTTTTCATAATTACAGGATTAACAAGCATTTAGACTGTTTTCATGTATACAGTTGTCTGAAAAATTTCTTTTATAACAGAACTCTACTTTTACTGTTATTGGCAATGTCCATAGCAAGTGCTATTCCATACAATTTTGAAATTTTATGATGGTAATTTAGTTTTGAAATTGTGGCTCTAAATACTCAGTCATAATTTCAAACATATTTCTTATTTCACGTTTATTATGGGGAGTTGTAAAAGCATTATTATTAGTCCCATTTTGAAGTAAGTGCAGTCACATTATAATGTAATCTGGGAATTTTTTCCCCCATCTGCTTTAATGTATTAGCAAGTTTACACCAGCCTTCCAGCCTGCACATTATTTAATGAGGTTGTCTTTCACAAATAAATGCCCAAGAAGAGGAAATTTAAGCTGAAAATCACCAGGGAGCTAGTAGCAATTTGAAGAATTTCTCAATAAGCCATTAAAAACTTGGAAACTTAATGGCCCAGGGTACCACTCTACTGGGATGTAATAACCTTGGCTGTTATCAGTTGGATTTTCACAGGGCTGTGAATTATGCCACCATAAAGGTGAAGCTGGAGTGCAATTAAAATTCTTCATCTTTGATAGAAATAATACCCTAGAGCCTATAAATCTCCTCAATTCATCATCTGCTGCTTGTTTTAATTGAACATAATCAAAATAAATGGCAGCTTTCATTGCCTCTTCTGACAGGCATTATCATTAAATGTAGCAGAACAGTGCAATACATTTTACAGAATGCAGCCATAATATACTTGTTATTGCCAACTAAAGAGAGAAATGACACCCAAATGAACATTGGAGAGTGCAGTATTGTCAGAATTTGCATCATTATTCAGCATCCATTCATTTGCACTGTGCTCTTTGCTGTTGTGGGAAGATAATCTTGAGTGAGGTCGTTGTCCACTACTCTGGTTTAACATCCTGTTGTCATTGCTAATGTACTTTACTTGGAAACAATAAATTTAGTCGTGTGCAGCTAACCACATTGTCCTGAGCATTTTCACTAGATTTCTTGCATAATGGAATTGAGCAATGGCAAAATCTATAGCTCTTGGATAAAGTTTAACACTGATTGAAAACAGTATTTTTCTTTCTGCTGTTTTATTTTGTTTTTTAATGAAATGATAGGAATTGACAAAAGTGAAAATGATTAATTATGCAATTTTTGAGATAAAATTGTCATTTTTTGTCATTTGTTTTTGAAGTAATTTTAAGTTAATTCTTGGAACATATCAATGGAACGTAGCCAGAGTATGCACATCTTCAGCTTGGAGATGTGGGCATCATTATTTCAATTGTTAAACTCAACTTGATATCACTGATAGATTTTAAGTTGATTGCTGCAGCTGTGAACAGATAATAGTGCAGTAATCTTTAAAATATTATCTATTCAGAGACGGACTGATTGGTTCTTTTGTAGGAAGAGATTTTCTGTGGCTAACACCATTCATTCATGATTATTTGTTTAATACAGTGATACACTGATTTTACATGTTTTTATTGGTAACATATCTAACAAAAATCATGCAAAACAATATAAATTTTTCATGAAATTACAGTTTGATTTCCCCTATCCTCGGTCTTTCTTTCATATTTCATCTTTGATTTTCAGCCTGTTTTTGATTATAATGTTAATATCAACAGTGGTCTAAATAGTATGAAACATTTTGCTGTACTTTACTTTTTTTAAATTGGGTATACAATTTGTTGAATTTGTAAAAAAAAAAAAAAAAAAAAAAAGGGGGGGGGGCTGACTTTGTTTGAACTTGAAAGGTACCCGATGGTAATTTTTCCATCCAATTTCTATGTTTAGTCCACCACTGTATATGGTCTTTAAACAAATAATTAATGCTTGGATATTTATTGAGGGGGAAATTGATATAAATGACACACAGAGTATTCAGAGGAAGCCAGTAATTAAACACCTGTTTTAGTCCAGATAAACAGTTGAGTCCTGTTTATAAAAAAATTTAATTTAGAAAATTTATGGGGAATAAGGAATAAGTTTCAATTCCCCTTGACTTGTAACTTAATGTGTTGAAGATCATCTTTAATGAACTTTTAAAATAGCACCTATGGATATAGTGAAGAAATTTGTATGTTAAACCTTTCCTGCTCATAATAAAAAACACAGGAGATGATACGTTAAGAATGTTTTTATAATGTAGGTTACAGGCAACCTCCATATATCATGGTTTGAGAATTGTGCCAATTCTCGCACAACATGGTGCTTTTGCGCTGGGAAAACCCTGCTATTATGTGTTAAATGTAATTTTTAACATTTCCATTCCCTTTTGTGAATCCCTGCTGTTGACTCGCTAGTTGTTATCGCCTTCGTGATATTTTTCTAAAGCACATTTCTGGAGGTCACTACCATAAAACAATAAAAACAATTTGCAATTTTCAGTTTATTGGTCTTTTCCGTTTTTTTTTTTTTTTTTTTTTTGTAGTTGTTGCCGCATAGGCTTCTGTGGCCATAATGCACCTCCCAAGGTTTTTGCAGTACTTTGATCCTAGCCCGAGGCAGGAATGGAACCTGCGACCTTTGGGTTTCCAGGCAGGCACTTTACTTACCTGGCTAGCCCGGTCGGCTTTCTGTTAGTGAAATCAATTATAAACGGGTAGTAAACTATCTTTTTGCATTTGCTATAGTACCAATAGCTGTAATTCTGTGGGTTTTCACATTATTGTGGTGAAATGTGTTCCTCTTCCATGAAATATATAATCATATAAAAAACAAATTTTCAGAAACTCATTACTCCATATCTCACTTGTGTGAACCGTGTTCTTTGTTATTAATTGCTTATCATTTTTACTGTTTTAAATTTTAAAGAAAATAAAAGTCAGTGTAGAAATATCAATTAGTTAGTATGTACATATTACAGTAAGTATTAAGCTATGTATGCAAGCATATTATTTTGCTAACTGTAAAACATTCTTCCAATTTTCACGTATCATTTAACTTTGTTAATTGGTAAGGTATAAAGTTAGATTTGTGCTTTATATTTTTAAAGCGGGGATCCGCTATATTTTGTTGGGAGATCCCTCAGTTAGGTTCTGTACTTATTGAACTTGTGCTTGTTTGAGTTCATAAAAAATTGTGGCTTCGAAACGTGCAGATTGTGACTTTTAAAGAAAGCAGAAGGTACACGAAATCTAGATGCTGCAGAAGAGATTGTGCTTTGCAGTGATGAAGAAGAAGAAAATTAAATGAATGTACGTTATCTGAAATATAAGTATCACAGTTTGTAAGGTAAACACATTTGTTCAGTTAAGTTACTACTATTATAAAAATAAAGTTAAAAAAATATTAAGTTTTACTGATATAAGAATTAAGTTTCTGATAGTTATAAAAAAAAAAGGTGTATTCTTGTTAGCTTTTGGAACATAACCCCCCCCCCCCCCCTTGTACTGGTTCTTAGTCCCATATTATATGGTTTCTCATTACACAAGATTTTGTAGGAATCAAACTACCATGTTTTACGAGGGTTACCTGTATTAAAAAAAAATTTCTGTCCCATGTATACCTATACTATCTGAAAGTATAGGCAAGTACTCTATACGGTACTATATGCCCGTATCAGGATTATAAGAAAATTTTATTTTAAAAAATAAGAAAAAAACAAAACCTGAAAGTTGGTTGAATTACATAAAGGTCAAAATAATTTTCAATAATCTTAATGTGTCTCAAAAAAAAAGTGAGCTGCGATGGCAAGAGAATACAGAATGCTGCTTATCTCCTGTTTTGATAAACAATAAACAGTATATGCAAGACACAACAGATGCAATTTTTTTATTTAATCAAATATTTTTATTTTATCAAATAATGGTTCTTTTAAATAATTTCCACTGATATTTGTTATAACAAAATTAATTTGCTCCCCCCCCCCATATCAAACCATTCATTCAGTCCAAAACCCTCTATAGGGAAGGTGAGGCAGTAGTTTCATTTGGCCACTATTGTTGATGATTTTGTTATCAACTAATTTGCACATAATTATTTCTGTTATTGAAATAATTGATAATTAATCATTCAATGCCATAATTTTGGCATTGCAAACATCTTAAAGGGTTTGAGGCATACAAGGGTGAACAAAATAATGGAAACATCTGTGATAAGAGTTACAGGTACGCAATAATATGGTGTTGGGCCACCCTTTGCTTTTAAAAAAAAAAATCTTGTATTCTACATATAATCAATTCAAATATCTTGAACTGTTTTAAGAGGAATATTGGACCATTCTTTGTGGAGGAATGTTTCAAGCTCCTTGGATGATGAAGGTGGAGGAAATCTGCTTCTCACTCTCTTCTCCAAATATGCCCACAGTGTCTCAATAACATTTAAGTCTGGTGATTGTGCAGGGCATGGGAGATGCTTAGCCTCAGTTTCATGTCCCTTAAACCAAGATTGGATATGTTTAGCTGTGTGTATTGGAGCATTATCATCTTGAAACATGGTATCATTTGTGGGAGGTTATGTTTGTACCATGAGATGAACCTGGTCACTCAGAGTATCAGGGTAATGACAGGACCTAAAGAATAACAAGAATATTGTATTTGTTGCCCAAACCATTGTTGATCTCCATGTTTGGCAGAAGACAGTCAGGATGATGTGCTTCCTTTGGCATTCGGCAAATGTAAATTCTCTGTGACATTGGAAAAAGTGTGAATGATATGACACATTTCCAATCATCAGATGTCCAGTTTTTGTGTGCCTTACACTGTTGCATGGTCTTTCTAGCATTAACATCAGTAACGAGTGGTTAGCAATGGCAGCTCTGTCATAAATTCAGCTTTATGAAGTTCTCCCTGAACTGTTTTGCTGGAAACTGAATTGCCGAGATTTTGTCTAGATGCAATTAAATTTTGCAGTTATTTGGTTTTTTGTTTTTTGAGGCAACAGTTTTATGTTTGTGGGATACAATCCTTTCAGTGCCCAGCAGTCCCTTTCAGTCAGCTTCGATTTTCTGCCACTATTCATCCTATGACATTTTGTTTTTCCATACTTGGTGATTGCCGATATCACTTTCGATACATTATCACTCTGGTACATAAAATAAATCAGCAGTTTTAGTCATCGAAGTCCCTACTAAATGTGCACCAAAAATTTCACCTCTTTGAAATTCAGACAGGTTGGTCATTTTTTTTTTTTTTTTTTTGTCTTTTTATATCATTTCTAAATAAACATCGGCTTTTATCATCTTTCCTTCAGTGTACAACCTTTAACAGAAAAAAATCATTGCATGCTTATAAATATTTCATAGAACCATTACAAAAACTACTACTTTCATATTGGTTATGGAGTTTTCATTATTTTGTCCACCCTTGTACGTTCATCCAGGGCAGTTTAGATATCCTGCTTTAACATTAAATTTGGAGGTAAAGATGTATTAAATGTCAGAATCAGCTTTTTGGTTGAGGTTATATCTTCTGACTGAAATATGCTCTACTGTAGTTACTTCTTGAACTCGCATAGTTCTGAACAACCTTTCTTTGCAAATATGTGACAGATCCCACTCAGATGTAATTGTTCATGAGAAATTCAAATTTGCACATGAAGTTACTGTTATCGATATTCACCAAATTTGGTGGCCTTCAAAAGTTCTGAGTGTTTACTACAGGCCCTCTTTACCAATATTTGGGATCCTGCCAACCCTTTTTGATTAAAGAGAGGTGACATTTTCCTGAGAGCTTGTGCCTCTGTTGAATGGATAATCAGAAAAGAATTCTGTATGAATTATTTCTATCCTTTGCATTTTTACTGAATTTTTTGATTAGCCTTGCTCATTATTTTCTCTTTTTGGCCCTGAGAAGGTAGCATTCCTTTTCCAGGTTTCCAGCCCTGCCACATGAAGCATGAGTGGTGCCACTAGTGACCAAGCGATAAGGAAAGATTAGTGTAATAATAAATTTAATTTTACACACACATAAGAAGAAGTAGACTAACTTCTTTACTTCAGAAGAGCAAAATTAGATGACTATATAAATTAGAATACTGTAACACTCCCTGCAATGGAGAACTTCTTTACAAGAGAACATGATTTGAAATTGCTTGGAAAATTACTATGATCACTCATTTGCCACTCGGGGTCTTTCATGATGGCCTTGTGTAAATCAAAACAAATGTATGCATATTCCTGCAAAGCAGAAATCACTGCATGCTTCTCTTCTTCAGTGCTGGATTTAGGAAGGCTAGGCCTGGTACACACATGTTAATGGCCCTAAAATAAGGTTGTGGGAAATCAACAGTAATTGCAATGTTCTGCTTTTATATCTTAGCTGGTTCAGGTAAAACGAATGTCCTACTATTAGCCTGTGAATATGCTTGTAAAGCATACATGTGATAAAAAGATGACAGGTGTTGCAAGAACCAGTGCAATATGGCACAAAATAATGAATGTGCCAACCCCCCCACAAATAAATATAAAAATTTTTTAAATAAGCACAATAAATTGTGTATTAAAAAAAATCTGATAAAGTAATATTTTTATGGTCTATATAAAAATAGTCTAAGTTTCTTTGTTGTTTTCCTGTTCTTTGTAGGAACAGGAAACAAAATCTTGTCATTCCAAGATTTTGTTTCCTGTTCCTACTCAGAGGATTTTTCACCATCACATTATAAACTATTGCTGCTTTGACATTCTGCAGTAAATACAGCACTGGAAACATGCCATTCACCAAATTTTGATGTTGCTAATTTCTCATTATTTCAAATAGTTCTCTAGAGCCAATTAGCATGTGCCGTGATACTGATTTCATTCCTTGTAATTTAATTAATTTATTTGTGAACAATATATTGATATCAGTGCAAGAAGCTAATAATTTGATTATCATAATGTAGTTTTTGGCTATATAATGGTGAAAGGTATTTTTGTTGTATATAGGTATACAAGAAAAAGACTGAGGCAGCAAAGAAAGAATATTTAAAAGCCCTAGCTGCATACCGAGCCAGTTTAGTGTCTAAAGTGAGTGCTTATTTTTAATAATCAAACAGGAATATTGGTTTTGCCTTAATTATTTTTTAATTAAAAAAATTACTGTTCAACGTTTATAAATCATTTTAAAAATACGAGAATGGAAATGTGTTTCAGGATCATAATGAATAACTGTGTTTCAGCAGGGTAAAACAAGATACTTTCCAAATGTAGATGGAATGTTTTAAACATACTGTTGGTCACTTCCCCTGCCCTCTTTTTTTCAACATTTTTGGTATACAGTTCCAAATGGTTGATATTAAGTATGTGAAATGCATATGACAGCCAGTTCATTATTTGTTGCAAGACATGCACTTTCCCTTAAGTTTCTTTAGGAATAGATGCTGGTGCACATTTGAATTGGCTAGAATCATCATTGTGCTTGTTTCAGAGCCATTTGCCAATAGCAAAATATATTAGAACAGAGTTTGCTAATGTCAGTTTCACATTAGCTTGTGCTTTCTGCTAGGACAATTCATATACATCGCACAAATACCTAGAAGTAAAAATATATATGGTATATGCCACTAAAACAAGTTATACTGGGAATGGGAAGGGGAACTTGAAAGCAGATAAGAACTTCTTCCACAACAGAACCTTTTACAAGTAATATTTTATTTTTTTTTATTTTAACTAGTCAAGTACATTATTAAAACATTAATGAGCATTCAGGGTGATTTTACTCCATTTTAGAGGCTTATAACATGGCTATGTGTAAATATTATTTGCCCCCCCCCCTTACAAATCATGCAATGATTTAACCTTTTAGTAGATGTATATATTACTGACATCATCTGATTGGTTGTCCCCACACAAATGAAGTATCCATTCATGCTCAGACTTCAGTATCTTCCAAAAATTGGTTAGCTAATGAAATAATCAGTGTATATGATAGTTATAATGCAGAAAGGAATGACATGTATGCAAAAACTGAGGTAGCCTCAGGGACAAAAAAATGGCACTCCTAGATTACGTAGGAGCAAATAGCAACAGACTTATTCAGATTGTGAATGGTACTCATATCAAAAAAAGTTCATCAAACTATCCATGATTGTCAACATCTGGTGATGTCAATAATCAAAGAACCATGTTACTTGTCATTTATACTATTTCCTTTAGAATGTTCCTGAGTTGTTTTGTCTGCCAGGGTTTCGGTGTTACCTTAAATGCACTTTGTTTTTCAAATAATTTCCACAACCAAAATTTGCATGGCGTGAAGTCAGATGAATGAAGTGACCAAATATTTATGGACAAGTAGGAAATTATGCAGTGCTGCACCTTCCTTCAAGCCGCCTCTAGCTTGAAGGTTGGGAATAACGTCTGTCTTGATTGAGAAGTACATAGTATTGTGTACCAGTCACAGTACTACACATTACAGAACTGTGCAGATGAATATCCTCATGTAAAGGAGGATCCGATGGTGAACATAAAAGTGAAACCACACCACATTTTAATACTTGGGGAATACACTGGAATTTCAATAACACACAAATGTGACATTTCTTGTATCTAATGCTAGTTACACACTTCCAACCATTCAGTTGGAAGTGTGCTTTGTTAATCCACAGAATGTTCCAAGGCCTAAACTGTCTGCCTCCATACTAGCCAGAACTGAAAAACAAAATTCCTGACATTTCTCAGAATCACTTAACATAAGCTGCTTCTGCACTATACCAGAATAGTATGTTTTTACTATTCTGGTATAGTGCAGAAGCAGTTTATACCAGAATAGTATGTTTTTATGGCACCATATGGACAGTTGACCATAAAGAGTTCATTTGTGTAGCAGCCACTCTGACAAATGCAAGTTACATATTGTGTATTCAGTCATCAAAACATCATCAGAAACTTCCTTCAATATGATATGTAGAACTTTTCAGATAAGTTATGCTAGGAGAGGAAGAGAAATGAATGAAATAGTCAACAAAAGTTTAAAATATGAATATAATTAGTATAAAACAGAGCTGTGATGCTCAATACATTCTGTGTTGTATTTCAATATTTGTAGAAGAATAAGACAAATTTATCTCAATATGATACATAGAACCTTTCTCTTAGGAAGGTTCTATGTATCATATTGAGGTAAATTTCTTATTCTTCTACAAATGATGAAGTAGAATGTATTGAGCATCATAGCTCTGTTTTATACTAAGAGATAAACTATCCATCTCCTCTTGTCTATGACTGGGGAAATTTCTAGAGTCCTCTTCAATTGCAGCTGTAGTAAGATCTCAGGCAGAGAGGGAAATAACATCTAGCTATGTGCACCTAAAGGGAAGGATTTTCATGAGTTATTCTGGGTTTTTCAGCCTCCACAGTATGCAAATTGACTCATGAACATACACATACACTTGTACAGCCATAATCTATAGTGGCATAATATAACCTAAGTTGCTGATGCACTTAAAGCCCAGCAAGAACAGTAACATCAGTCTTTTTCTATTAGTACTACTCATAAAGCACAGCCAAGGAATTGTTGTTTTGGTAATGCCTATCTATTGTCCACCCTAAATTTCAGCTATGCAGTTACTTGTTTCCCATTCATTAGCAATTTAATTATACTATGCTGTATTATCAAACACTTGAGCAGCAAGCCACAAAAGTGTTTGGAGCATCACCATCAGCCCCCTTCCCCCAAACATACACACAAATACAAAATAAAATGTTGAAATTTTAATGTTTAACATTTTCTGAAAGCATGTTTTCTATCCAAATTGATTTATTTCTAAGCAAGGGGTTTTTTTAAGTTACTTTTGTGCTTAGTGCAGAATCTAGTAGTTTAAATTACATGGGAAAGTTAATCAAAGTTGATTTACATTGCAAAGTATTTGATTCTTTCAACAACGTAGGTCAGAGGAGTTTATTTGATTGATTTGTCAAGAATATTACCATTGATTGCATTTGGTGATCACATGGGCTCAAACCATTTTCAAATCAAATGTGTGTACCATTGCACTCCTGTATTGACCACTCTGCTACATATAAGAACTAAGTTGCTTTGTAATGTGTAACTATCCTTCACTTGATGCTTTGGTTTGGTCCCTGTGAAAAAACAATGTGCTGAGTTTACCTGGATAACAGTGCAGGCATTATATGCAGCACCAGCTGTGGTCTGCAAAGTTTCAGGATGTGAATCCCATTGAGAATTTGTGGAATCATGCACAACTACACTTGGAAAGTGTAGTTGTGCATGATTCTACAACAATGCAAAAAAAGCAACTTCCAAGAGTGGAAGCTGTTAGAGCACAAGAAAGGCTTTTATGGTTCTGGGGGCAAAATCATCCAATGTCCCTGCATATTGATTATATAAGTTTGGGTGACGGGGAGAAACTTGGTTATACTTGTACTTAACTTTTTCCATATTCTCTACCTTTATTAATAAAAATTGTATAAATAGATTTATGAATCCCTTGCTATATAGATTAAGGTGACCAGATATCTTGTTTATGAGTGAGATGTCCTGTTATCCTACCAAAGATGAAATGGAATGCAAGATGGTCTCGCTTTTTCCAAAATTACTGTTTTATTTATAAATCGCATTGTTTTGTAAGTGGTATTCATTTTATTGGATGTTGGTCAAGATGACTGCATGACAGGACATAATCAGTGACATTTTTGGGACTAAAATACCTCTCTTATCTGTAAAATCATTATCCCATTATTATTGTGCTTTCAGAGAGACTGGTGCCAAAGTGATATATATGGGACTGCCCTTTCCGCAGGCTATTTTTCATCAGTATTTTAAAATAATAATAAATAGGATAACCATATATGGTCAGAAGAGTTGTTTGGTATATATTTTAGGTTTCTGCCATTTTCATGAAGCAGTAGTTTTCATGTAGGTTGAAAACCTGCACTTAATTTCGTCCAATGTATACTATGCTTGCTTTTTATTTATGGCACCTTTTTTGCATGCTATTAAAAAGAATGAATTTGAAAAGGATTTTATTAAACTAAGTACCTTGAGTATTACTGTATTAATAATATTGTCATTAATGAAATTTATTGATGCTGTGTTGAACACGTACTCAAAATACAGTAAATGTAAAATTTGGCACTCATAAATGATTGAAAAAAAAAAAAAAAAAAAAATTTTTTTTTGTTTGAAGGATGATCTTTTCCTTCAATATATTTTTGTGGTCAGCAGGATTTAAACTGCATAGATAATGCAGTGGTCTTAATTTTCAGAACAAATCTGCCTTTGTAATGAGCTGCCCTGGTATGCACTACTTTCAGATGGCCTCTCCAAAAGATGGGGCTGCTATGGACAGCCTAGTTCAGGACAAATTTGTCTGTCATTAGTTAGCAGCTAACAACACACTGATAAAACAGTTGTAAAGAAGTTGTTCAATGTGAGCTGCCATGTGGTATACAAAATCAGATTTTAAAGTTGTAATACAGCTAAAGTTATCTGTTGAAAGTAGTGCAATACGAGGGAAACTCATTTACATGTGTAAATTTGAATTGTTTGCACTTAATGTTTATTGAATTTGTGCTATTCTAAAACTGCACAACCAACAAATCTCTCTCTCTTTAAAATCTGGAACATTTTAAAATCCAGCACTTCGTGTGCTGGATTTTAAAAGTTTACTGTTCTGATTTTACCAAATAGTAAACAGTTTTCCGAAGTTTACTGTTCTGATTAATATATCAGCAAAGAAAGCAGACAAACAGTGTTGAATTTAAAAGAAAAAAAGAAAAAAGCTGAGATGCAAATACACTGATATATGGGAAGGTAGTGAATTGTAAAGAGCAGCCTTTATACCTTAAAAGCTTTGAATTAAATATGAAATAAACAACACCACTGGAAATAATTTCTATAAAATAAGCCAGCTGCACCATAAACAACTCCTGGACTTCAGTCTCAACCAGCCATTTCTCAAAATCAAAACTCAATCAAGAGTTATTTGTTCTTGGAACCTAAAAAAGAAGGGAAAAAAGGTGTTATAAGCAGGAAAGCATTTTAAATATAATCATTATAACAGGAGTTTACTGTATATGGATAATGCATAGAGGAATCTACGTGGACACTGTATGTTTCTAAAATAACTTATATGGACGTCACCATTATATAAAAAAATCTATAAAATTGTGCCCCTTTTTTTTGAATCTGGTTACTAGATACAAATTAAGTGTGTTACCTTTTTATCTGTTCTTGAAGATATATTAAATTCTGCACCATCTTCTTGCAGGCTGCAGCAGATCAATCTGATAATGTATATGGTAGTTCTTCAATCAGCTCTACCACACCACCAGCCACAAGTTCAGCATCCAACTCTCCTCCTGGTCAAATGCTTTCTCCTCTCCAAAAGAAATCTCCTCTTCTAACATCACTGATGGAAGGTATGCCCCCTGTAACTATGGCACCTCCCCAGCAAAATGTTATGACCAGCCAGGTATGGGGAATGGTAAGACTATTTCTTTAAATTCTTGATTATTCGTGAGCAATTTGAAATGTGTGGGGTTGATGAAATCCCCAGACATTATTTCAGAAATTGATGCTCTTCATCTGCCCCATTCGTGCAACTGAAACTCCTAATAGCTGTTTTTGAAAATGTTTTCTTGGATTTCTTCACTGAAATCTCTCTTAATTATTGCACAGTTAAGAAAAACTTGGGAATTAAGTTAAACATAATTATATTCATGTGTTGAATAGCATCTGTCACATTCAATTATTGACAGCAGGCTAACTTAATAGATGTGTGCTTGCCTTAAATCAGTAATGCTCTTTGGCTTCCTGACATTGAAGCATTATTTGTAATCAAATTGTTGATGTGCATGCTTCACATTTTATGCAGCAGAACACCTGTTACTGCATGCACGTGTTGGAGTGTTTTGAGTTTTTCGATTTGCATTTTGCCAGCCAATGGGTCTAAAGGAAGTATTACTTTCAAAAATTAATTGGAAAAAAAAAATTTTTTTTTAATATAAAAACCGAATTTTTCATAAAAGATTGAAAATAAAGATGGCACCAAAAGCTGAACAATTTAATTATTTCTTGCGATTTTTTAAATTCCATGTAGGGTCACTTAGACCCAACGCTCACAGGAGTAACAAACCTTTGTGCTGCTGGCAACCAGTTAATTTTAGTGCTAGAATTATGGAGGAATACATGAATCAGTAACATTTCCCAACTCTTCTTCATTTGCTTTTTTTTTTTGCCATGAGGGAAGCAGTATATGGTGTTTGTAAATTGCTTGTATTCTGTAGGATGAAAAACTAGAGTTTATGGGAGGTAAAAACCCATAAAAGTTCTTCCTACAAAGACAGATTGAAACTTAGGTGTTATCTACCAGTGTGGAAGGGAAATAATTATAACTGTACTAATGCAAGGGTTCTACTTCCATCAGTGATGGAAGCAGTGCTGTTATGTGGTCCAGAATACAAACCTCAGACTAAAAGAAGAGAAACTTTGACTGTTTGAAGAAACATCGTTCAGTGGCATGCAACAATTCTATTAATTGTGGAATAACGTGAAGTAATTCCAGTAAAAATTCACTGAATGTGACAATTTCACATCTGTTTAAAAGTGGCTACAAAAATTGGATATATATAGCCAATAAATTCTAATAAATTTCTATCCATGAAAATTTGTGTAAAAGTTTTTATCTTTGATGGTTATTGCTTATTAGAAAACTAGTTTCATTTTTAAAATATATACTGATTGAATAAATAAATAAATGTAGCACACACTTTCAAAATCTAAATTATTTTAGCTGGTTTCCAAAACTCAACTCTCAGGGCTTGTGGCAAAATTTGTCACAGCATGGTACAAAGTTTACCACTTTAGGTGTTGCTGAAATGATTAGTGACCTCTAGAAATTAAATTTTATATTAAAAGAACAAACATTCCTGTTACATTTTTTTTCCCCTCCCTAATAGAAACAGTACAGAAGATACACCCACTTTTATAAATTGGCTAGTATTTGATTCAAATAGCTCTGGAATAATAATTTTATCTCTCCTCTTGCACTCCCAAATAAAAGAGAGGGGAGAAGCTGAGATTACATGTAATATATTTTATTCTTTTTTAAGTGAACTGAGTCCATACAGATAATAGATACAAATGTAAAATTAATAGATACATCTAGATACAAATGTAAAAATTGACAAGAGAAAACTACCATTAAAAACCACAATGCATTTTGTTTATTAACTTGATTTTATACTTACAGCATCCAATGACCACAAATCCTCCTCCAATGGTTCAAAGTCAGATGGTTCCGGTTCACCATCAGCTCCAGCCACAAGTTCCACCTATGATGCAGCAAGCTCCTTCCCAAATGGCTCCTCCCATGGGAAGTAGGCCACAAATGTCACAAGGGCCACCACCACAACAGGTGCAGACTCTAAGCCAGCCAGCTTCTGCTAGCCCAACATATTCAACAAATATGTCTCCAGTATGTTGATATTTAAAAAATTTTTGCTTGTAATTTAAATTTTGCAGCACAAAAGATGCAGCATACAAAATGCAGTATAGGAAAATACTTCTGTGTTTTCCTGTATCTTTGTATACTGCATCTTTTTTTTTTTTAATTATAAGACAGGTAGAAGTAATGAAGCTCTTTAAGTGATCAGTAACTACTCTAATAGAAGTACTCTTGCACTCTTTAAATCTCCATAAATTCTTCAGCTACTATATTGAAAATTTCAGAGGTTTATGTGGACAAAGATGGAGGAGCCAGATTTCAAACTAATTTTAAACAATTAAAACATAAAATGCAATTACATTGTATTCATAATGCTGTTCGGTGTTTCTTTTCTCTTCTGATGTTAATCAGGATACTGGATATGAAGCTATAACCTGACATCTATGGTTAATTTGCACAAAGTAACCATATTCTATTGGAATGAGCAGCGGCCTGGAAAACAGGCTGGGGATTTCGAGGACTGCTGGGAGTCGCTGCAGAACAAGTAAATACATGTGCTGTGTTAGGGAAACTAAGAATAATAGATTTTATCTATTATTCTTATCTGCAGATTCTTAATGCATTAAGAATCTGCAGATAAAGGAACCACTGGGTGGCAGTGATCACAGTGTGCTGATGTGGGATTTACATAAATATGTAACTACCATCAAGGGTAAAGGGAAGGGTTTTTGCTTTTGTAAAGGTGACTACAGTGGTCTTGGACAGTTTATAAATTATATACAGTAGGACCAATTCATGATGTAACCAACTGCAAATTCTAAATGGGAAGCATTCAAGAAAATAATCAGAATCTACTAGGCTTTTCTTACCAACTGAAAAATACTGTTCAAGATTTATGGCTAAATGGAAGGCAGATGAACTAATGAGACTCATGGTAGATATAAGCTTGTCTGTATTCAAGTCACAAAGCAGGTGAAGGCAGATTACAAGAAATCTTTGGCAAATGAATCAAAGAAAAAACCAAAGAGTTCTTTACTTACGTAAAATCTAGAAGGAAGGGGAAGAATCAGATTGGTCCACTTGACATCGATGCAAAAAAATAATTTTGATATTATATACTTGGATTTTAGGAAAGCTTTTGATACTGTTGCACTTGAAAGACTACTGCACAAATTGGAGTAGTATGGCCTTAAGGGATGGTTGAGTGGGAGAAGACAGTGTAATCAATGGACACTGCTCTTTGTGGACTAACATTATTAGTGGAGTCCCCCAGGGCTGGCATTCGGCCCATTGTTGTTTCTGTATTTATTAATGATATTGGTGAGGGTATATCAGGTTTAATGTTTAAGTTTGCAAATGATAGAAGGGTTATTAATGACAGTACACTACTGCAACAGGGTCTAGAAAAGTTGAGCTGAGAGGTGACAACTGAAGTTTTAACATTGACAAATGTAAAGTACTGCATGTGGGTAGCGGTAACCCCCAGAGTAACGTATCAACTGTGTGGTACTACACTCAGGGTAGTGGAGAATGAAAAAGACCTGGGAGTATTGTGGAGACTGTCTGAAAGGGTAGCTCATGGTGTCTTGTCAATGATATACAGGAATTTTTCTAGCATGGATAAGGAGGTGATTATCCCCTTGTATAAGGCAATGGTAAGGCCACACCTTGAGTACTGTATACAAGTCTGGAGGCCTCATTTTAGGAAGGATGTAGAGCTGCTGGAATGAGTGCAAAGAAGGGAAACGAGATTGGTGAATGGAACAAAGGGTTGCTCTTATGAAGAAAGGCTTGATCTACAAATTGCAGTGTCTGGGGACTAGGCACCTGCAAGGTGATCTGATTGAGGTATATAAGGCCTTGAATGGTTTGAGCAAGAGTGAATGGATGGGTGAAATGGTTTCTCCCCCCTCCCCCCAACTGATGCTGTATAAGTGTGCTTTCTTGCATCATATGCTTCTACTAATGCTAAATGTATAAAAATTGCATAATGTATGAATATTATTTCATATGAAACATAGCAGAGAGCTAAACTTATAGGCAGCTTCATTGTGAAAGTCCAACTCCCTTTTTTTTGATTTTCTCCGAATTGCAGCTGAGACATCAGCATCGCTTACTTTTCAGTTTTCCAGATTTGTGGAGCTCATATACATTTTAAGGTTTTATGGGAAATTTACTTTCTTCCAATTTTCATTAAAGTTTGATATTTGTTTATTGATTATGGACCTCTGAATTTGTCAGAGTGGGCTTCAACCTTGCTGCTGCAGGTCTCTCTCTGTTAAGCACAAACTATGGCATATATCAAATACTTTTTGTTATCTGTTTTGATTTTGTGTCAGCATCAGTCTATTCTGTCATTTGTGTACACTCCCCCCTCCCTCCCTCCCAAAATGTAATTATTTGCTCCTGAATTGTTTTTTCTCTAGATGTTTTTCATACATAAAGTCCAAATGCAAATAACTCGTCAGAACATTTGTCCATCTCTTCAGATGGATGAATGTTTGAGGTACAATAAGGCTAAAGTTTTGTTCATCTTCTCATTAACACAGAATATGGGCATATTTTAGTTTAGTGAAAAAAAAATAAAATAAAGAGAAATTCTGATCATCTGTGATAAAGTGTTAATCTATTTTGGTATTTGAAATCTGAAAGTTGGATCTTTGCTTGGCACAGATTTTGTGTAGATTTTCTGATAATTTGTGAAGATAACTGCTTTCAGGTTTTTCACATCAAGACAATAGAGAAGAAATGTCTGTTGTTTGCATTTGTTTTTTCACATTTCTTTGAATAAAAAGTGGCACCATTTCCAAAAATCCTACCACTTTATTTAAAACTACAATTAATGACAACTCACTAAGTGACATTTCATTATTACAATATTTGAAATTAATCACCAATATCTAGTTGGCAAAATGTCACTTTGAGAAATACTGTCTTGAGTTCCTGAGTAGTCCAAGAGTAACTTTTATATCCATTAAACTGCAAAATCTGGCACATTTTACAATCCTGAAGTAATAAGAGGCAATTTGGCATTTGTATAAATGATTGCATCTGTCTTTAAGAATTCACCCGGGGAAAAAAATGAAATTTCTTTCTTCGTAAGATGCAACTGTTTTTATGGCCAGCAGGATTTAAACTGCATAGATAATGCAATGGTCTTAATTTTAAGAAAAAAATTTGTTTAAAAGATGAGGCTGCTATGTGACAGCTTGGTAGGATAAATTGGTCCATCCATTAGATAGCAGTTAGGCTCTGGTGGTGGCATGCTGACAAAAATTGTAAAAAAATTGTTTGACATCAGCTGCCATGGGAAAAACATAATCCAAGTTGTAATATAGCTAAAGCTATCTGTTGACAGTAGTGCAGTACCAGGAAAGTTTCTTCAGTGATAATTAAGTCTGTTGCATTCTTCATATAGCTTGATTCCTTCTGGCCACAAAACAGCTTAAATACATCATGGGAAAGACTGTTTTTACACCAAAGGGGTGCAAGAATATTTGATAGTGCTATTGATGCAGTTTTATGAGTCAGAAAACTGTATTACAGGAACTAGCCAGAGATTTGTTAATTATTGGAATAAGTTGCCTCCATGGGTGGTTGAGGCTGACAGCTTGGGGAAATTTACAGCTCAGCTGGATAGATACCTACATGAGGAGTCAGTCAGATAGGTGGGGTTTTTTTGGCCTATGCAGCAAAAGCCTGGGGCTTACGTGTGCCATACAACTAATAGTATAGACCAGGGACAGTAAATCTTTTTAAAAACTAGCCTCGTGTTCCCCTCAGAAGGCAATATTCAAGATATTTAATCACACAAATTTGTTAGTGACGTCTCACCACTCCAACTTCAAACCACATCTGGTGAGTATGGGCTTGGCAAACCCAGGGTCCTGAGCTAGATATCATCATTCTTCTCTTTCTTGGTGATTCCTTTGTACCTCTCTCTCTCTCTCTCTCTCTCTCTCTCTCTCTCTCTCTCTCTCTCTCTCTCTCTCTCTCTCTCTCTCTCTCTCTCTCTCTCTCTCTCTCTCTCTCTCTCTCTCTCTCTCTCTCTCTCTCTCTCAGGGGGTAACTCGGGATTTTTTTTTTTTTTTTTTTTTTTTTTTTTTGCTGGTGCAGCATAAGCCACAGGCTTCCTTGTACCATATGGATAATAATAACTCACTGCATGAATACAGCTGTTTACTGAGTGGTGTCACGTCACTACATGCCTGGCAGATAGAACAGATGTGCACAGGTCATGACTCAAGGTGGATTCCAATGTTTCAAAGTTTGAAATTTTTTTTGGGACACTTTCAACTGCACGTGCTCAAAAAATTTGTATGCATGCCACTTATGGGCACACATGCCATGGGTTCGCCACCACTGCTATAGACTGTGAAAAATGAATTTGGTACTACATTATTTATATTACTGAAGAATCATGATGAAATCTGAGACAAGGTGTGGGACTATGTTGAAAGAGAATGTGTGGTTACAATAAATTTCAATATGAAAGAGCTGAAGGACAATAATGCAAGGAAGAACAAGTTGTAAAGTATGCTGCAGTGTAAGACAACATAATAATTTAGAAGACTAATTGAAAATTGCATAAAGGTTTGCCAAACATGTTGGAGCCTGTTTAGCTCTCTCATTAGTGAGGTAAAGAAAAGATTTTTTTTTCCTGCATGTTGGCCAGAAGGAACATGTAGGTGCCTAATGATCTTTGTCACTAATGAAAAAAAGATCTCAGGAACACCCAGGCAAATTTTTATGTCATTACAACACATAGTGTAGTGTGTTTATTTTAGAAATAGCTGGTTTTTTTTTTTTTTTGTCATCTCCATGTGTGTTTGCAAATACACACAAACATGCGTGTTAAGTCCTATGGAGACACTAATTTTTTTGAAAATATAAACTACTGGCTTGCTTTTTTTTTTTTTTTTTGCCTTCATCTTACTGCCATTTGACAACTAAATTTTTTTCTGTAAATACATTTCTTTCCACTGCACTATTCTTTGATTATTTTTTAAATAAATTTATTCAGTTCAGTGATCTAGAGCTCTGCTAAAACTTTTTATGAGGTGACTATGTCAAGATCAAGTTACACTGATACTGACTGCTTGTAAATTCATAATAAACATTCAAAAAGAGGAGTAATTGTACAACCTGGAACAAGCTTAATTAAGGTCAATCCTCACTTAAGTGGGATTACATGAAAGGACAGAATTCATGGGATATCTGGTTCCTGGGCAATGCAACACTGTCACCCCCTCTTGCTAGTGGACGAACCCACGACTTGGCAGGTATGAATCGGCAGAAATTCCATGTCAGTATGAATAAACGTCTTGAGTTAACCGATTTTGAAAGAAGGATGATAGTAGGTGCTCGACACGTGGGGTCACTCTAGCACAGAGGTGGTACAGAAATTGCACTATCCCTGTTCAAGAGTGTATCAGGAATATGCCATTTTCGGAATAACATCTCATCATGGACAGCACTGTGGGCAGAGAAAGGTGGTGGATGAACGGGGCCGACGATATGTCTCTCATTGTTTCAGCTAACCGGAGAGTGATATTGGCACATGTCACCGCCAAATTCAATGACGGAGGTACCAGAAACGTCTCAACCAAGACCATCAGGCAATCATTAGCTGCACTAGGTTATGGGAGCTGCCGACCCACAAGTGTTGTGTTGTTGCTAACACCACAACACAGGACTCTATGCCTCAACTGGGCAAAAGAACATCAGCACTGGACATTGGATGACTGGAGACTGGTCTCCTGCACAACTTGCAGTTGATTGCAACAAATCAGATTTTTAATTGTGTTTTTAAATACACTAAACCTGACTAAAACTCTTGAAATATAGCATTCAGCATAAAAGTTAGTATACAGAGTATAAAATAGTACTAAATAAATAGAGTTGGTGAAAATAAGCCCACTACTACAATTAGTTTTAAAGGCAACTAAAGAATAAAAGAGAGTAGTTTCTCTATAAATTTATATATTATTAAGTGGTATACCTTATGGAAATTATCATCTAATTTTACCAGAAATACAGATTATCTTGCCAAGTATAGAAGGTTAAAACACTTGGTCTTTCTTTGTTTAAAAAAGGGGGCAGGGAGTCATTTCAAAAATGGCTCTACAGTTTTATTTTATTTAACTGTTTGTATAAAACTGTTTATAAAAAGCCAAGAAAGGTCTAAATAAGATTGAATTATTACTGGTGATTGTCTCTTTATGTAGCTGATGAAAAAAAAAAAAAAAATCCTCCAATTACTGATTACAGTTTTGTTGTAACTGTTTTTGTTAGCAAGTCACATTACGGCCTCAGTTATCAATGGACTGTGCACTTTTATGAAAGTGAGAACTCAGCCTTTCAGATTTGAATCTGAAGTGCCAGGACCACAGCCAACCCTAATGAATAAGCTATAAATAACAAAAAAACACAATATTTTTAAAAAATATATCAATGAGCAGTAACAACAATGAATAGATCTGATTACAGATGTGTAGTAAACCAAACAGGAGTTATAGGAATAAAGTTGTTTAGTGGGCAAATAAAGTGCTTATTGTTACTACACATAAAAAAATAATAAATAAATAGAATGCTTCCTAAATGGCAGCCACAGGGTAGAGGAACTTGGAATGGTCCATTTACTATACTGCTCAGAAGAAATAATCAGTCCCTCCCATATACAAATAGTTAAGAAATTGCAATGGTAGTAGAATTTTATTTAGGGTTCTAAGAATAACAGCATTGGCAAAAGTTGGATCATTTGAACCTGACATCAAATATACAAGATGCTAGTGCTGTCCTTTCGGGATTGATGTGGGACCTGAAAGCAATGGGGGAAAAAGTGTATATATATATAAATATGTGTTCAGTTCTGAATGGGTACAGAGCTGTGGCTGTTTGAATTCTTAAAAAATGGTTTTGGAGTATTCATTATAAGTGAATAAGCAGACATGTACCTAGTATGAATAAACATTTTACTAGGTATATGTCTGCTTATTCTTATTTATTTTTTACCACTGAAAACATTATAGCGATTTTTAAAAATTCAAACAGCAATTGCTCCATAATTATTCAGTACTGGAATTTTTTTTTTTTTTTATCATTTGCAGGTTATGAATTGATCCTGAAAGCATGGCCTGCATGTTATGAAATGTGTGCCTTAGCTTATGAATAGAGAATGCATGACCGAATAAAAAATCCTTGCTAACTTTATCTCTGTGCTGGCCACACCTTTTCCATAATTTTCCCGATATTGCACTTTGGAAATTACTACCTCTCTTCCCCCCCCCCCAAAAAGGGAAAAGAAATTTTGGCCCTTTCTTTATAGGTTTGTTCTGCATCTCATAGCTGTTTAACGGTCATCCAAACTTGTCAGAGGGCAGCCTGGTTTTCTCAGTCACTGCAAATCTAAATTTTTTTAATGGCTGAAATGTAAACGTGAGAAATTCCATGTGGTTCGAGTTGTTTAAACTTTACAATATTACATCTGCAATGTTTGCATTCAGCTTGCTCAAACCAGTTATAAGAATTTTCGGTCTGTACTTGTCCAGGATATTAAAAATATAAAGCATTTCAAGCTGCAAGAGTCTCTTCTGTGGGGCATGTAAATATAACAATAACGTTTTAGCTCACAGAGAAATAAATCATATGTAAACTACAAGATGGTTTAAGAATATAGAGTGGCAAACCATGGCTCATTTTCTTCACTCATTACAGTTTTTTTCTGATGTCAGGTGTGAATTTTAGTAACACAAAACCGATTTTACATTTTCAGTAATAACTGTAGTTTGTTGAATAATAAAGCATGGACCAGTTCTTTTGTTTTATTATAGGTTTCTATTTTGTTTTCTTTCAATTACATGCTAAAGTGAGATTTAAGGGGTTTTTTTGTTTTATTTTTTTTTAAATAAGTATACAAAACATTTTCTTTTTTGAAGGATTATGAAACCTATTATATATTATACTGTAATGAATGAAAAACTCCCGTTTTTGTTGTGGCACCAGGCTGAAATAAATGGGAGTTTCTTACTCTTCAAATTTAATAACTTTTTCTCTCTTTTTTTTTTTTTTTTTTCCAAACTAAAAAAAAAACGCCTTTCTAATTTTAAAAAAAAAATGTTCTGGGAAACAAATAATTTCAGGATTTATTTTATATTCACATATCACAGATGAGAAGCAATCCAGGATTAGCTATGCCAGAAGGAATGATGCATCACCCACCACCACCCCCACAGACATGTCTAAGAAACGGTTGCCCCAACCCTGCAATTGACTCTCCAGACTGGGATCGAGAGTATTGCAGCAGTGAATGTGTTGTATCCCATTGCAGGTTAGTAATTGCTTTTTTATAATGTTCAAGCTTTTACTGATGACCAAACACACCAACGCTTGCTTTGAGACTACAAAGATGAAAGAATTAAATAAGTGACTAAGCAATCATATTTGAAGACTAGCAACATCCAACAGTTCTTAAAACATTAAGAATTTTAAAAAAAAAAAAAAAAAATCAGAACTAATTGGCTAAGTATATAGTTTCCAAGAAGAATGTAGATGAATGAAGCATGGAAAAAAAAAAAAAAAAAAACACTTTGTGAAAGAGAGATCCATTGATGACAGCTGTTTGCATCATGTGTCAATCTGAAAACTACTTGAAAAATTGAGAAGAAAAATCAGAGATTATAAAAGTAACTAGTGGTAATATCATTCAGAAAGTATATACAGGGTTTATTCAGTGAGTAATAAATATAGTCTGTATTCTCATAATTTTAGGCTGAGCATCCATCATTGTAATTAGTATTGCATCTGATTTATGAGAAATGGGGGTAGGTTTCTCTTTTGATATTCCCATTTTTCCTTTGCAAGAAAACAAACCCACTAAGTAATTTGTAAGCATATTGCACAATGCTGTAATATTCTTATGAAATGACAAGCTTGGAACCTGATATCAATCCTATATGGATGGGGATTGGGCAAAGAGTTTTTAGAATTATTAAATCGTTGACAGACAACAAGCTGTTGGAATGTATGTAGTCTTTCTGCTAATGTAATTTTTGAAGCGTAATCCTGTCAGCAGTATATACATAGATCTACATTTTGAAGGTTGCTTCAAACACTAGTGTTTGAAGCAACTTGTTAATCTTTATCTCTGTAGGGAATTAACAATAGATATTAGCATGAAAATAGCTTTGAAAATTGTGCCTGTTGACTTAAGTTGCCTGATTTGGGGTCACAAAACCAAATTAAGTATAATGGGTCTTATACATACAGTTGTTCACAAAAAAAAAAAAAATTTATGCCACAGAGCCCACTGCTTTGAAAATTTACTGCAAGAGACCTACATATGTGCATCAAACTCGCTGCTAAAAGGTTAACAAAATTTAGTAAAAATAATGTTGGACAATAATAAGTACATGCAATAAGATTGCTAACTTTTTGGATCCCACTTGCTCCAATCTCTCTATTTATAATAGCCATATAACATTATTTCCTGCCTGTAATACCACACTGCCAGTTTATATGTATAAATTAATGAATTAATGAAGAGCTAATGAATTCTTTTCAGGTGGCTCTCTCGTGCTACTACAGCATCACTTATATTAATTGACATAATATCCACTAGCTGAACTTGTATCAGTACTTGGTACTAGAATTACCACCTGTAAAGAGGGATTAATCCACAAAATATTCAGTTAGCTACAAGGCTTAAAGTGCAAGAATTCATGGTTTCTTCCCCTCTCAAGAATCTTAAACCACTGTATTTTATACAGTAGGAGGTACTTATTGTAATCATGGTGGGTTTGCAAAAAACAAAAATTGATATTAAATTTAGGCATGTTTGATGAAATAAAAAGGTTGTTTTCTTACAAATCTTTATTTATCATCCTGGACAGCATATACACTGAGTCAGCTTTGCATTAACAACCTCCCCCCCCATGTGTAGGAATGGCTGGTATAAGACTGTAGTTTTCACAGGTGGCAATTCAATTTGAGTGTCTGCAAGAAAGAATGGGTTGGCATTGAGATCTTTCCAACTTCAAGTGTGGAATGATTGTGGGGCAAGACATTTAGGCGCCAGTATCTTGACAACAGGCAACATGGTTCACTGTTCTCAATCTGCCATGTCATAAGCCTACCTTGACTCGCTCAAAGGTCACACGAGGAACTTCTATGTACAATCATTGCCCATGGTGAGCATTGTGTCTCATTGCACAGTGGCCCAGCTAACTATACAGCACAACGTAGAGAAAGACCAATAGCCACATGGATTGTTCTGGACATTAGATTGTATAGGTTATGGCAGTTGACAGCTGTTACAGGTACCCATGCTCACTGTGAGACACAAGAAATTGCACCTTGCATGGGCATGTCAGCATCAACACTAGACAGTGGAAATCTATCATCTGGTCTGATGAACCCCATTTTTAACTCTGTCCTACTGATGGGCTTTTCTACATTTGGAGAAAGCAACACAAGGCAACACATGAATGTACTGGTGGTATTATGGCTTAGGAACTATTTTTGTGGTATGCTCTGGGTCCTCTAATCACCTTTAATCAATGGCTCGCCCCTGACCCAGAAAACCCCTTCTTGATGAGTATATTTAAACTCCAGCTTCTATCAACAAGACAAATGTGTCATTGCACAAGGCCTGAAAGGTTGTTCCTGAAAAATTGTATGAGTTGGGAGGATGGAATTCTTCCATGGCTGTCCACCTATTCTGATTTTATCTGAATTGAGCATGTTTTGAACCTAACTAGAAAAGAACATTCAATGCTTCAACCATCCAACCAACATTGTGCGAGCATTACTGGACACTACAGTGCATGGGTAGCACTACCACAGAACACCTTGCAACAACTTGTGGAGTCTATGCCAAGACATGTATAGGCTGTATTACAGGAAAAAGTAGTCCCACTAGCTATCAGGTGGGTGTTGAAATTTAAAAAACAATGAATACATTATAAACATTCTCACCTTGTTTAAAAAAAAAAAAAAAAAAAAAAAAAAAAAAATTTTCCAGTGTCTGTTGTTTAAAATTCTTAGCAATTTTACTTAATACATTCTTGGAAATAATTTGTAGTCTTCAATGATTACAGTTGGTCTGTTGTGATATTATTTCTGCTGACAGCAGAACAAATTTGCCTTCACAATGGGTTGCACTTGTATTGCACTACTTACTGCATTTAATGTTTCCTGTATTAAACATTTTTGGTTGATTTTGCACCCCTCCCCAACTGCAGTAGGTATTTTTGTCAAAAGACAAAATTAATGAGAAATATTTTTTTAGCATTAGTTTAATGGCTTCATCCTGTGATAGTATAGTGGCTTTGTTGCCATTTGTCACACTTCTGAAGTTTTATATCCATTATTTGTAAAATGTGATTACTAGGAATCACATTTTACAAAAATATAATTTATAGAAATAAGTAGATATAATTTTATAGAAATAAGTAACTTTTGGTGAGGGGGGGGGATCACTTGTTACAAGTTTTTGATATGTGGATTGTGGAACCTTGTTTCACTGCTCATGTAAGGCTTCATTACGATTCTGCTTTAACTTGGTGTGTGTTTTTCCAGAACAAACAAATAATTCAAATTGTTTGAAAATGGCAAGCATCTCAAACTGAAGTTATACTGATTGTGCTTGTGATGAGGAGAATTGTCATGCTGGCAGTGCTCAGCGCACAAATATGGTTCCTTTTCAAAGGATTATCACAATGCAAGTATGAAGGTATATCATGCTTAATATTCAAGTTGGCAGGGTTGTTAATGACAATACACTACTGCAACAGGATCTAGAAAAGTTGAGCAGATGGGCTAACAGGTGACAACTTAAGTTTAACTTTGACAAATGCCAAAAAAGTACTGCATATGGGTAGCAGTAACTGCAGAATAACATACCAACTGTGTGATACTACTCAGGGTAGTGGAGAATGAAAAGGACTTGAGGATAATTGTGCAGACAGGCTGCAAGAGTAGCTCATAGTGTCTTGTCAATGATATACAGGAATTTTGCTAGCAGGGATGAGGAGGTGATTGTCCCCCTTGTATAATGGTCAGGAGGCTTCATTTTAGGGAGGATTTAGTGCTGCTGGAACGAGTACAAAGAAAGGCAATGAGATTGGTGAGAAGAACAAAGGGTTGCTCTTACCAAGGAAGGCTTAAGTTCCACAAGTTGCGTCTTCTAGAGACTACACCTTAAGAGGTGATCTGATTGAGGTGTATAAGGCTTGGAGCAAGCTCAATGCTGATGGGATTCTTCCTCTTGCTCAGGTTATTCACCTGAGGTGGGCATAAATTTTCAAATTGAGGAAAGAAAGACACTTGTAGAATAGATGTGTGGAAATTTGCCTTTAGCCACCAGGTGATTGATTGCTGCAACAGATTTCCATTGGTCATTGTGGAAGTTGATAGCTTAAATAAATAAATTCAAGGAAGAACTGGACAAACATTTGGAGCAAATGGATGGGTGTTTTTTTTTTTTTTTTTTTTTGGCTTATGCTGTATAAGCTCTTATTCCAAAGGTGTTTTTCCTTCTGCTTGGAAATTTGCTCATATCTAGCCAGTTCCTAAAAAGGGTGACAAATCCCTCCCATCCAATTATCGTCCCATTGCAATTACTTCTACTCTTTCTAAAGTAATGGAGAAATCAATTAACCACCAACTCTTAAACTACCTAGAAACCTTCCGTCTGATTAACGATCACCAGTATGGATTCCGTCAGTGTCGATCCACTGGTGATATTCTGGCTTATGTTACCCATTTATGGACTAATTCAATGGAAAGGTTCGGTGAAACACAAGTAGTTGCTCTTGACATCTCAAAGGCTTTTGATTGTGTTTGGCATAAAGGTCTTCTAAACAAGCTTCCATCTTATGGTTTGCCAACTGTTTTTAGTAATTGGTTATCCAGTTTTCTCTCTGATCACTCACTGAGGGTGATGGTAGATGGTTCTCTGTCTTCTAACTTCTCCACTAATGCCAGTGTCCCCCAAGGTTCAGTTCTTTCTCCCACTCTTTTCCTCTTGTATATTAATGACCTTCCATTGACTGGAAATCCTATCCATAGTTTTGCCGATGATAGCACATTGCATTCCACTCTCCATTTTGAGAAACCTTGTCCTGCTCAATAAGCTTCAACTTCTCGGAAATCTGCTACCAATTCCTTAAATGCCGATCTTCAGGTAATTCTCCAGTGGGGCAAAGACAACTTAGTTGATTTCAACCCCTCTAAAACTCAGTCTTGTCTTATATCTCGCAAAAAGGATTCTTCTGCTCCTATACTTATCTTTAGTGACACTCCGATTTCTAGGCAAAATGATATATCTCTTTTGGGGATTACCCTGACTTCTAATCTCTGTTGGCACAAGCACATTACAAATATTGCTTCCTCTGCACTAAAAAACTTGGTTTTCTCTTTCGCTCTCAGCGTTACTTTTCTTCCAAACAGCTGCTCACTCTGTATAAATCACAAATCTGCCCTGCCATGGAATATTGTTCCCACATCTGGGGTGGTGTCTCTAACAATCTCTCCACTCGCTCTCTCATAGACGTACTGGTTCTGCTGCATGCCTCTTCTACAGATACTTCCATGGGCACTGTTCTTCTGAATTGGCTTCTATAATTCCCGCTCTCTCTCTCTCTCTCTTTCAAAACATGAACACGTGGCCAACATCCATTTATTGTCCAACTTCAAACCCATAGAACCAACTTTTCATCTTCCTCATTTATTCGTTCAACTGCCGTTTTCTGGAACAACCTTCCTTCATACGTATTTCCTGACAATTACAATCTACAGAAGTTCAAGTCCAATGTCAACAAATATCTTCTTTCGTGTTCTCAACCTCCAACCCAAGCACGGTACTAAGTACTATAGGTTCTAACACCGCTCGTGTTTGGGGTTTACATAAAAAAAAAAAAAAAACTTCCTTTCTTGCATCATATGCTAATGCTAAACACAGAATTGTTCAGAATGTCATGATAGATAACTGGATCTGTAGCTTCATCAATACAAAGTAGAGGACAAAGTTCAAACTACTTTCTATAGGCCATACCATCACACTACTACCACCCACCTTCATTGTTGGTGCAGTACAGTCTAGGTGAATTGTTCTTTAGGCTGTATAGCATAATTTGTCACTCTGGATTATGTTACACTGTTTCATGTCCACTGGTTCCATTCTCTGCACTAAGACAAGTAGTGACTTGCATTGCCGATAAACAGCTTTACTTTGTGAGCAGCTGTACAACCACAGTTGACCTATTCTGTGAAGTCTTTTTCTGGTAGTTGTTAGTCCTAAACTTCTAGCTCTGTACACACAATTTGAGTGACTGTGGTTCAAGCATGCATTACTACTAAATATGGTTAGTTAGTTATTTGGTTTTTAGGAGCATTAGCAACTAAGGCCATATTGCTCCGGGTATATGCGGTGGTCATTCCCTGACCGACCTTTCCGCATCCTCCGTATTTCGTGGTGACGGGCTCGAACCCCAGTCTAATCAAGAAGCGTGTGCTATGCACTGCTGCTCCTTCCTGGCTACGGAGGCGCCAACTACTAAATATGGTAATATTCTTATATCTTTATCTTCTGAACTCCTCTGACATTGTTGTGGAGTATAAAATTTATTCATTTAGTTACACGACCACTGGAATTAATCATTACTTCTTAGGGGTGAGATGGCCTAATCTATGATGAAACAGTGTGCATATATGTGTCGTATATAAACTATATGATATTTTGAAAATAAAAATTACAATTCAGGAATCCAGTAGCTAACATAGCTAAAGCAATTCCTTATTTAATTTTTCACTTTTAATCAGTTTTTAGAATTATTATTTTCCTTAAACCCTTACTTTGAATGATTGTTTTGTCTTATGGAATAGGATGGTTTTAGTAGGGGATGTAACTCCTGTAACAAAGGTGAATGAGTAATCCTTTTACAATGGAAAATAACTGTTAGTGAGTCCTGATTCTTAGGATTTGTCCACTGAATATCTAGTTAGGCATATAAGTTTGAGGCCAACAGCAATTTACTTTTTCATCTTGGTTTTTGATGGATAATAACTTGATTATAAAACATAAAAATCAGAATATGGCAGTTTAATTTGAGTCTTACTCAATTTTTTTTTTATTCCAGGTAAAATTCACTTAGCTTGAATTATCATATCATGAGAACCTTCTTATTGCAGAATGATACATAAAGCATGCATAATACCAATAAATTAGATTTATTATGTATTAAAATTGAAAACAAAAAGTGGACAAAAAATAGCATGGGTATACAGACAGTCTTCGTATAACACGTGTTTACACTACACGAATTCGATTATACACGATTTATAAATAGGGGAATGATATCTTATATAACACGAACCGAATTCGCTTATGCACGATTCGCCTTTGTGTTTACAAGAAATGGCAGTCAAATGCAGAATCACCCCAACTGAACGCAACACGATAGGAATGAAGAGAAGATTCCGAAAATGTATTTGTTTTTTATATCAGTGAAGGGGAAACACATTTCACCATAACGTAAAAACCAACACAATTCCAGCTATCGGTATAATCGCAAATGCAACTGGAAATTGTTTTATGTGGTAGTAACCCCTAGAAATGTGCTTTAGTAAAATGTGAGGTGTTAATAGTGTATCTCTGCCTTTACGGTGTTGTTTATTCAGTGGTATTTTGTTTGTGTATCAAGCGTGCCTACTCGTTTTGTAATTGTGCTTTATTCCCTAAAAATGAGTAAAATACCTAAAAGGTGTGAAAAGGAAGAGTCCTGGTGAAGACACTGCAGATTCAGAGAAAAAAAGAAAAGCAATATCGATAAACAGAGGCAGACTGGGTCAAAAATTCTTGCCCGGGAAAATTTATAGTGGCCTCATACTATGGTTTATGGCCAAAATCACACCGGCCTCTGGCCCACTGGGGTTGCCCCGGTAAGGCTTATGGCCAATCCACCTCTGTCGATAGAGAAAAAATGTGAAATGCTTTGAGCAAAATGAAAGACCATGTGATATTGCACATGCTACAGACCTAAATGAGGCAATGCCGAGAATTACAAAGAATGCAGAGAAAATAAAAACTTTCATAGCAGGAACAACTCAAAGTGTAATTAAAATCCATTAGATCAAGACACAAAGAATTGGAAGAGATGGAATGGCTGTCATCTGTTTGGATAGAAAATAAAACAAAAAACAAGTCTGCTTACGATAATTGTAATTGAACACACACATTTCTAACCAAATGGAGGTGGTCGGCACCTAACCCTATTTTTCCCATAGGGCCTGTTGTTTATATTGCACGGTTTTGCATTGCACGAGGGTTTCTAGGAACACAACTATCGTGCTATACGAGGACTGACTGTACTGTGATGTGTATTTTTAATTCCTGAATAATGCTTAATATGAAATACACTGTACAGATGAGTGGGAGCATATTAGAGATATCCAAGAATTACCTCATCTTACTATGTGTATTATATCTGTAAATTGCATGTGTTCTCTGGTCAGTTTGCCTGTTTTGCTGGATGACAAGTCTGAGTTTCCATGAGGTGGGGGGGGCCTTCCTGTCCTCACACAGGACTAACTCAGCCATAGAGTGACACTCAAGCTCTGAATTACAGGAGCTGATTTGCATTCCTTGTACATCAGCTTGAACCTGCAATTGCTCTGGATGACCTGATGTAAAGAAAACTGGGAATTTCTGACTCTGAAGTGAAGGAGTACCATTCCCTGACCTCTGCAGCAGCTATTAACCTCTGGATTTTATTAGACAGTTGCCATCTATATAGCCAGTTTCTCCTCCTTTTATGTATGGCTACACTGACCAAATGCAGCAGTCCATAATTTCTACAGACCCAGAAAGTTGCTTAACCATCATAGCTATCACCTTTCCAACCTCCTTTATGCATATCTATAATCATCTAGTCAGGGCACTTCATCTACTTAAGTAGATGAAGAGATGGCTGGGAAATGGATTTATGAGAATAATATTTGGTTCAAGTACCATGAACAAACTAGGATTGCACTATTACTAAATTTAGAAGATTCATGGTAGTGTGTAATTCTACCCTTTATTTTCTAGTTTTATTTTAGTCAGCGAATTATAAATTACTGAAATAAGTTACCTACATGGGTGGTAGAGGCTGCTATTTTGGGGAAATTCAAAGGTCAGCAGAATTACCTATGGGAGACACACAAATGCATAGGTTATCTATTTCCTTTTTTCTTATTAATTATTATTTTCTTCTTTTAATTATTATTTATTTTGTTTTTTGGCTGGTGCAGCATAAGCCATAGGCTTCCTTGTACCTAATCCATAAACCAGAGTCTATAGATTATAATCGCCTTATATTCTGAGAGACTAACTTCACTATGTTTTAAGACCTCTTTGAGATTATTATGCAAACAGTTTGCTTGAAATACAGAAATACTCTTGTCTACATTGAACCAGTCTCACCAGATCAAGTTGCCTACATCATGGCCATCACACCTATACTTCTGTTCCAGGAAAAATAATGGAGTTTCTGTTTTAAAAAAAAAGTAATGCAGGACCATCTAGGCAGGTTATGTTATGTTATGTTGTTATTTGGGAGCATTAGCAACTAAGGCCATATTGCTCTGGTGCGGTGGTCATTCCCTGACCTTTCCGCATGCTCCGTATTTGGTGGTGACGGGCTCGAACCCCGGTCTAATCAAGAAGCGTGTGCTATGCACTGCTGCTCCTTACCACCTGGCTAAGGAGGCGCCTATCTAGGCAGGAATGCAGTTCTACTGCAGTCACAGCATGGATTTGATAAGGGACAATCTCATTGGATATTGTGATGCAGTAACAAACGAAATGAATGCAAAAAATAATTTTTGATATCACATACTTGGATTTCAGGAAAGCTTTTGCTACTGTTGCACATAAGACTACTGTACGGATTGGAGCAGTGGCAATGAGGACAGGTTACTGCTATGAATAAAGGGATAATTGTGTGAGATAAGACAGTGGTTATTGATGAACACTACTCTTCATGGACTAATGTTATTAGTAGAGTTCCCAAGTTCTATATTAATGATATTGATGAAGATAGATAAGGCTTAATCTCTTAAGTTTGCAGATGATACAAAGTTTGACAGGGTGGTTAATGAGAGTAATCAGGATAAGCTACTGATTACTGTCAATTAGATCTAAAATAAATAAATTAGATAGAAATGGCAAATTGGAGTTTAACATTGACAAATCAGAGGTACTGCTTATGGGTAACAAGAACCCCAGATTAACATACCAACTGTGTGGTACTACACTCAGTGTAGTGTAAATTAAAACAAAAAAAAAACTAGGTGTAATCATGCAGACAAGCTGCCAGAACAGCTCATGAGGTTTGTTTATGATATACGGAAACAGAATTGATTATCCCATTATATAAGGCAATGTGTAGGCTGCATCTTGAGTATTTCATTCAGGTGTGAAGGCCTCATTTTAGAGGATACAGAGAGAGGTAACAGGATTGGTGAAGGGAATGAAAGAGTAGTCTTACGAAGTTTGTTTGTTATTTGGTTTTTAGGAGCATTAGCAACTAAGGCCATATTGCTCCGGGATATGCGGTGGTCATTCCCTGACCTTTCCGCATCCTCCGTATTTGGTGGTGACGGGCTCGAACCCCGGTCTAATCAAGAAGCGTGTTCTACGCACTGCCGCTCCTTCCCACCTGGCTACGGAGGCGCCAGTCTTACGAAGACAGGCTTCAGTTCTGCAAACTGCAAGCATCAATGCTAAATAGCATTCTTCCTCTTGCTCAGACTGCACATGAGGAGGGATAGATATGTGAAGGTTTACTTCCAACCAGCAGGTGGTTGATTGTTGGAACAAATTACCATCTGTTGTGGAAGTGGACAGTTTGAATAAATGCAAGAAAGAACTAGACAAATTATTAGAGGGGGATGAACAGGTGATGTGGGAGTTTTTTTTTTTTTTTTTTCCTTCCTCTGATGCTTATAAGCTTGGTTTCTTGCATCATACTCTGCTACTAATAATAATACTTCTCGTAGAATGGTAATCCATTCTATGAAGTGCTTTCAGATGTTTTTTCAGTGCAGGAAACAAGGATTAATGGAAAGGAGTTTGTATTTGATGAGTGTCACATCAATTTATAACCTAAATTATTAATTTTCTTCATAGATAACTGAGCCTTATGACTGGGATTCATTCAGGAAGAGGATCCCTCTAGAGAGTTGGCCATGATGTTTGTATGATAATGTTTGAAACCTGCATCATACTATTAAAATAAAGAATAATATACAAAATGCACACTTAGTATTAGCCGTAAGGTGCAAGGAAGTCCTGAAATTAGGCTGACTGTTCGGTAGTTACCATTCACCTCTTAGAACCACTTTATTTATTTGCAATACTTTGGGAATTTTCCAGAGTCCAGTAATGCCGTCAAAATTACCAGGAGCCTTACTCGTGTTTAGGTTTGAAAGTCTTCTGAAATATCAGTATTACTAATTTCATGCTTTCCAGTTTCACCAGCACCTTGAAGAATCTCTCTCCTGTAAATATTGTTGCAAAGTACCTCTTCAATTTGCCTCAGTTGGGTTACCCAAGACTTTCCCTGCACCCCTTATGCAGGGTTTGTTATTGTCTTCTTTGTATACACACAACTCCTTTTTCCTGTACTTTGCTCTCTTAGCCAGTGATTTCTCATAATCTGTCTTTGCCAGCCTAATCTTTTCTGTGGTACTATTACAGATGCATTAGTAGTTATAAACTTCAGTACTTTCCATGCCATCTTTTTTTTTTTTTTTTATGCACTGTTAAACTGGCTAGTTTGTTATTCATCCACCATGGAATTCTCATTCTGTACTCTAACAGTTATAAAACTGCTTTGTGTCATTATACTAAACAATTCGGAGTGAACACAAAGTGTGTTGTACATGTAACAACATACTTTGTGTTGTTAACAACAGTTCCACCTGTGTACGAGTGGGTGCTTTTATTTTAAAAGAGCATTTTAAAATATACATTAATATAAAAAATGCATTATGCATAGTTAACATGCCAGTACGTTAATAAAATTAAATGTTACACTTTACTGCAAGGCTATACCCACTGAAGAGTTTGGCTTTTTTTTTTTTTTTTTCCAAAATAAATTCTATTGTGACTGTTATTTTGTATAAAGGATTATATGCAGCTAAGCATAATTTTACACATCTTCTATTCACCTGAGAAAAACTTGGTAAATAGTACCTTCTGCTTAAGTATCAATATAATAATGTGGCTTCTTTCTTCAAATGGTAATTGTAAGCATTTTATTTTTCAGGGATGTGTTTACAGCTTGGGTGGCCTCAAGACAAACCAACAGTTTCGCCTCTGTGAAGTAAGTCACTATGTGACTCATCAAGTGCTAGATGACCCTCGGAACCTGCCTCTAGAACTTACTTCCCACTACTAGGTTAAAACCAGACCACACAGTATTACTGTTGCTGTCAACACGTTATTCCTGCATACAGGAGATCAAGAACAGTTTTTTAATAAAGGATTTCATGCTGCATGTGCTAAAACTGTGAATTGGGCCAAGAGTGAATTCATCTTTGGGTCCATAGGACCACTTTACTGTTTTAAGATTGACTCAAATGACTTTTGGCAGCTGGAAAACAGATGAAGATGCCAAATAGTGGCAGTTTGTTATGCCCCCCTTTTTTTCCTTTCTTTTTTGGTATGAGCTTACGTGTGCAGGAATAGGAAATTGAACACTTGATAAATGGTGCTATGGGCTTAGAAAGGTCCATAGGGAGCATTTTGTGTTTTTTCTGCTGCATTGCATAGACAATCACCGTCAGCAGTGTTGGAGCACTAAAAAGAACGGGATATCTGGATGTTTCGGCTGGTGGACCACTTCTTCTGTGCTGTAGTTAGTCCCAGCCCCTTAATCATTGTCTGTATACATTTGCAGAAAAATCCCGTTGAAATTGTTTAGAACATTTGCATATATTTTGGATTCCCTCCCTTCCCCCAATCGATGTCAATTCTAAGAGTGGTCCTTGTTGTCCAACTTTGATATTCAACCATGAATGTCTTGTAACCTCCATTTAACATGTGCTGTTAATTAAGAAAGTTAACTTTATAGTCCCTGTCAAGCAGAATGTACCTCATAAAATTGTTTAATTAAAAAAGTCATTTAAAACCGGTTTTATTTTATTTGTAATTCTCTTTAAACAGTTTTTATTA